>NW_024720240.1:0-7928 GCF_018991925.1 Homarus americanus
ATTCCCAGGTACTCTCTGATACTCCCAGGTACACCTTTGAGAACTCCCAGATACTCACTGACACTCCTGGTACACCTATGACATTCCCAGTTACACCTCCCGGCTTGCTCCCAGTTGCACCCTGACACTCCCACATGCACCTCCTGACACTCCGGGTGCCTCTGACACTCCCAAGTGCCTCAGCACTCCCAGGCACACTCGGCATCCAGGTACACCTCGACACTCCCAGGTACACCTCTGATGTTACCAGGTACACCTCTGGCCTCCCATTACACCTCTGACACTCCCAGAGTGCCTCAAACCTCCCATCCTACACCTCAAAGCACTCCCAGGTGCACTTCATTGCTCCCAGTGCCTCCATTGACTTGCTCCCACCCTCTGACACTCCCCAGGTACACCTCCTGACATTCCAAGGTACACCTCTGACACTCCCAGGTACTCACTGACACTCCTGGGCCTTGCTTTGTTCCGAGACACCTCCCAGCACTCCAGGTAAACCTCCCGACCTCCTGCATTTTTGCCTCTGGCCTCCCAGGCCACCTGTGCTCCTAGGTATTCCTCTGACACTCCCTGGTACACCTCTGGCCTCCCAGGTACACCTCGAACACTTCCTGAGTATTTTACTCTGGCATTCTGGTACACCTCTTTCACTCCTGGTTCTCCCCAAGCTTGCTCCCAGGTACACCTCAGACACTCCCAGGAACACCTCACACACTCCCAGAGTGCCTCCACACTCCCCAGGTACACCTCTGACACTCCCAGGTACACCTCTGGCATTCCAAGGTACACCTCCTGGCCTCCCAGGTGCTCACTGACCTCCCTGGTATGCCTCTGACATTCCCAGGAACACCTCTGACCTCCCAGGTAAACCTCCCGATACTCCTAGGTACCTCTGACACTCCCAGAGTACCTCTGCTCCTGAGTATTCCTCTGACACCTGGTACCTCCCAACACTCCAGGTACACCTCAGACACTTCCTGGTACCTCTGACATTCCCAGGTACCTCTCTTTCACTCCCTAGTTCTCCCCTAACCTCCCAGGTACACCTCGAACACTCCCAGAACACCTCACACACACTCCCCGTGCCTCTGACACTCACATTTTACCTCAGACACTCTAGGTACACCTCTCCTCCCAGGATTTCTCCTGTGACACTCCCTAGTACTTATCTGACTGCTCCAGGTTTCACCTCAGACACTCCCAGGTACACCTCTGACATTCCCAGGCACCTCCTGACACTCCAAGGTACACCACTGACACTGCCAGGTACCTCTGACACTCCATGTGCACCTCCAGAAACTCCCAGGTACACCTCTGACTCCCAGGTACTCCCTTTGGCTCTCCCATTTTGAACCTCCCAGGTACACTTCTCACACTCCTGGTGGCCTCTGACACTCCCAGGTACACCTCAGCCTCCCAGGTACACCTCGACACTCCCCAGGCCTCACAACTCCAGGTACTCCCACTGACTTTCACCATTTTCGCTCCCAGTACACGTCCGCCTCCCAAACCACCTCTGAAACTCCCAGGTACATCTCTGGCCTCCCAGGTATGCATCAGCCTCCCAAGGCACACACCTGTGACACTCCCAGGTACACCTCTGACCTCCCAGGTACCTCTGACACTCCCAATTTTCTGACCTCCCAGGAACTCCACCCCAGCATTCTGGTACACATCTGACACTCCCAGGTTTGCCTCTGTGCTTCCCGTGCACGTCCTTATCCCAGATACACCTCTGACCTCCCAGGTACACATCTCTGACACACCAGGTACCCAGCACTCCCAGGTACACCTCTGACCTCCCAGGTACCTCCCGTGCTCCCAGGCACACATCTGACACCCCTAGGTATTCCTCTGACACTCCCTTGTATGCCTCCAGGCACTCCCTTCCACCCCCTCAGACACTCCCTGGTACCTCAGTCACTGCCAGGTACACCTCCTTCACTCCTGGTTGTCCCTGACACTCCCAGGTACACCTCAGGAACTCCGAGGCACACCTCAGACACTCCCAGGTACACCTCTGTGCTCCCCAGGCACCTCCAGGCACTTCTGGGTATACCTCTCATTCATAGGTACACCTCTCACCTCCCAGGTACTCCTGTGATACTCCTGGTATTTCTCTGACACTCCATGCACTCGACACTCCCGGTGCCTCTGACCAACTCCAGGTACACCTCAGACACTCAGGTACCTCTGACCTCCCAGGTACCTCGGGCCTCCCAGGTACACCTCCTGATACTCCCAGGTGCCTTGACACTCCCAGGTACTCTGTGACACTCCCAGGTACACCTCTGGCCTCCCCTAAGAACTCCTCTGACACTCCCTGGTTCACCTCTTAGACTCCCAGGTACAACTCTGACACTCCCAGGTACACCTCTGACACTCTGAGTATTCTCTGACCTCCCTGGTACCTCTGATGCTCCCAGGTACACCTCAGACACTCCCCAGGTACACCTCAGACACTCCCAGGTGCACCTCTGACACTCCTGGTACACCTCAGACACTTCTGTTTACCTCTCACTCGCAGGTACAACTCTCCCTGCTACCAGATTGCTCATCACAGGGCAATCCCTGTTATTTCTCTGACACTCCCAGGTGCACCTCAGACACTCCCAGGTACTCCTCCAGACAATCCAGGAACACCTAAGACACTCCCCAGGCACACCTCGAACACTCCCAGGTACACCGCCTGACACTGCCAGGTACATCTCTGACCTCCATGTAAACCGCCGACACTCCCAGGTACACGTCTGACACTCCCATGTGCTCACCCCAGCTTTCCTGGTTGCACCCCTGGCCTCCCAGGTAAACACTCTGCTTGCTCCCAGATGCACCTCTGGCTTGCTCCCAGGTGCACGTCAGACACTCCCAGGTACCGCAGATACTCCCAGGTACCAAAAGACACTCCCCAGGTACACCTCTGACACTCCCAGGTACACCTCCAGACATTCCCTAGGTACACCTCTCTCACACTCAGGTACACCTCTCTGCTCCCCAGGTTCCTCTCTTGACACTCCCAGGTACACCTCTTTCACTCCTGGTTCTCCCCTGACATTCCGAACACACCTCTGACACTCCCAGGTACACCGCCTGACACTGCCAGGTACACCTCCTGACACTCCTATGCACCTACGACACTCCCAGGCCACACCTCTGACACTCCCAGGTACACCTTCAGCACTCCCAAGTACACCTCTGACACTCCCAAGTACACCTTTGACATTCCCAGGTACCTCGAACAATCCCAGGTACACCTCGATTCTCCCAGGTACACTTCTCACACGCTACCAGGTACACCTCTGCAACACTTCCACGTACACCTTCGATATTCGGGTACACCTCCGATATTCCCCAGGTACACCTCTGATGCTCCCAGGTACACCTTTGAGACTCCCAGGTAATCTGGCCTCCTGGTACACCTCTGACACTCATAAGGTACTCCTCTGACACGCCCTGGTTCACCTCTGAGACTCCCAGGTACACCTCTACAAGCACTCCTGGTACACCTCCTGATATTCCCAAGGAACATCCGATAATCCCAGGTACACCTCCCGATACTCCCAGGTACCTTGCAGAGACTCCCAGGTACTTCACTGACACTCTAGTATCCTCTGACATTCCCAGGTACACCCCTCTGACACTCCCAGGTACACCTCTGATATTCCCAGGTACACCTCCTGGCCTCCCAGGTCCGCCTCAGCACTCCCTTCCACAACTCCACGACACTCCCAGGTAAACCTCCCTCCATGCAGAGTACACACTCTGACACTCCCAGGTACACCTCTGACACTCCCTAGGTATTCCTCTGACACTCCCTGGTACACCTCTGACCTCCCAGTTACACCTCCAGACACTCACTGGTACACCTCGAACACTCCCAGGAACACCTATTTCTCTCCCTGGTTCTCCCCTGACACTCCCAGGTACACCTCAGACACTCCCAGGTACACCTCAGGCACTCCCAGGTACACCTCAGGCACTCCCTGGTACACCTCAGACACTTCTGGTACACCTCTCCACCTCCCAGGCCCTGTGACACTACCTGGTACTCTCTGACACTCCCAGGTACACCTCTGACCCCTCCTAGGCCTTCCCACACTCGCAGGTACACCTCCGACGCTCCCAGGTACACCTCTGACACTCCCAGGTACACCTCCTGACCTCCCAGGGACACCTCTGACACTCCCAGGTACACCTCTGACCTCCCAGGTACACCTCCAACACTCCCAGGTACTCCACTGACATTCCCTGGTACACCTCTAACACTCCCAGGTACATGTCCGACCTCCCAGATACACCTCTGACACTCCCAGGTACAATGAACCTCCCAGGTACATCTGAACACACCTAGGTATTCCTCTGACTCTCCCTTGTATGCCTCCAGGCACTCCCAGGTACCTCCAGACACTCCCTGGTACCTCAGTCACTCCCAGGTACACCCCTTCACTCCTGGTTATCCCCTGACCTCCTGGGTACACCCCAGGAACTCCCAGGTACAACTCAGACACTCCCAAGTACACCTCTGACACTCCCTGGTACACCTCAGACACTTCTAGATACACCTCTCACATTCGCAGGTACCTCTCACACTCCCAGGTACTCCTGTGACTCTCCCAGGTACACCTCTGACACTCCTAGGAACTCCTCTGACACTACCTGGTTCACCTCTTAGGCACTCTCAGGTACCCTCTCACCTCCCAGCTTCTCTGTGACACTCCCTGATGCTTATCTGTTGACACTCCCGGGTTCACCTCAGGCACTCCAGGTACACCTGACATTCCCAGGCACCTCTGACACTCCAGGTACTACACACCCAGCACTGCCAGGTACCTCTGACACTCATTTTACACCTCCGGCTTGCTCCCAGGTACACCTTTGACTGCTCCAAGAGTGCTCCACCTGACACTCCCAGGTACACCCCTGAACTGCTCCCAGGTACACTTCTCACACTCACAGGTACCACCAGCACTCCCAGGTGCCTCTGAGCACTCCCCAGGTACCTCTGACACTCCCAGGTACTCCACTGACTTTCCTGAGGCACCTGACCTCCCAGGTGCACGTCCAACACTCCCAGATACACCTCTGAAACTCCCAGGTACATCCTGGCCTCCCAGGTACATCCCCAGGCACTCCAGGTACCTCCTGACACTCCCAGGTACACCTCTGACACTCTGGTACCTCTGACACTCCCAGGTACACCTCTGACACTCCAAGGTACACCTCTGTACTCCATTACTCTAGCTTTCCTAATTTTTACCTCTGACACTCCCAGGTACCGTCCTTGCTCCAGATACACCTCTGAAACTCCCAGGTACATCTCTGTGCTCCCAGGTACACATCTGACGCTCCCAGGTACCTCTGACACTCTGGGCCACGCCTCTCGAGCACTCCCAGAGTGCACCTCTGACACTCCCAGGTACACCTCTGACTTGCTCCCAGGAACTCCACCTGACATTCCCAGGTACACACATCTGACACTCCCAGGTACACCTCTGACACTTCCAGGTACACGTCCTTGCTCCAGATACACCTCAACCTCCCAGGTACGTCTCTGACACACCCAAGGTACCTCTGACACTCCCAGGTGCCTCCAGACACTCCCAGGTGCACCTCTGACACCCCCTGGTACACCTCAGGCCACTTGCCAGGTACCCACCTCCCTCCCATTTTGCAAGTACACCTCTCCACCTCCCAGGTAATCACCTGTGATGCTCCCCAGGTACACCTCTGACACTCTAGGAACTCCTCTGACACTCCTGGTTCTCTTAGACTCCCAGGTACAACTCTGACACTCAGGTACCTCTGACTTGCTCCTAGGTATTCCTCTGACACTCCCTAATTGCACCTCCTGACACTCCAGGTGCCTCAAACCTCCCAGGTACACCCTGTGACACTCCCAGGTACACTCTGGACACTCTCGGTACACCCAGACAATTTCCCCAGGTACACCTCTCACACTGCAGGCACACCTCTCACACTCCCAGGTACTCCTGTGACAATCCCTGGTATTTCTCTGACACTCCCAGGTACACCTCAGACACTCCCAGGTACTCCTCAGACACTCCCAGGAACACCTAAGACACTCCCAGGCACACCTCTGACACTCCCAGGTACACCGCTGACACTGCCAGGTACATCTCTGACACTCCATGTAAACCGCCGACACTCCCAGGTACACGTCTGACACTCCCATGTACTCCACTGACACTCCCTGGTACACCCCTGACACTCCCAGGTAAACCTCTGACACTCTCAGATACACATCTGACACTCCCAGGTGCACGTCAGACACTCCCAGGTACACCGCAGATACTCCCAGGTACACCCCAGACACTCTCAGGTACACCTCTGACACTCCCAGGTACACCTCAGACATTCCTAGGTACACCTCTCACACTCTCAGGTACACCTCTCACACTCCCAGGTTCTCCTGTGACACTCCCAGGTACACCTCTTTCACTCCCTTGTTCTCCCCTGACATTCCGAGACACACCTCTGACACTCCCAGGTACACCGCTGACACTGCCAGGTACACCTCTGACACTCCATATACACCTACGACACTCCCAGGTACACCTCTGACACTCCCAGGTACTCCAGTGACACTCCCTGGGACACCCCTGATATTCCCAGGTACACTTCTGACACTCCCAGGCACTCCTCTGACACTCCCAGGTACATCTCTGACACTCCCAGGTACACCTCTGACACTCCCAGGTACTTCAGTGACACTCCCTGGGACACCCCTGATATTCCCAGGTACACCTCCGACACTCCCAAGTACACCTTTGACACTCCCAGGTACACCTCAGACAATCCCAGGTACACCTCCGATTCTCCCAGGTACACTTCTCACGCTACCAGGTACACCTCTGACACTCCCAGGTACAACTCCGACACTCCCAGGTAAACCTCCGATACTCCTAGGTACACCTCTGACAATCCCAGTTACTCCTGTGACACTCCCAGGAACACCTCCAACACTCCCAGGTACACCTCTGACACTTCCACGTACACCTTCGATATTCCAGGGTACACCTCCGATATTCCCAGGTACACCTCTGATACTCCCAGGTACACCTTTGAGACTCCCAGGTAATCCACTGACACTCCCTGGTACACCTCTGACACTCGCAGGTACTCCTCTGACACTCCCTGGTTCACCTCTGAGACTCCCAGGTACACCTCTGACACTCCCTGGTACACCTCTGATATTCCCAGGTACACATCCGATATTCCCAGGTACACCTCCGATACTCCCAGGTACACCTTTGAGACTCCCAGGTACTTCACTGACACTCCCTGGTATACCTCTGACATTCCCAGGTACACCTCTAACACTCCCAGGTACACCTCTGATATTCCCAGGTACACCTCTGACACTCCCAGGTAGGCCTCCGACACTCCCAGCTACAACTCCGACACTCCCAGGTAAACCTCCGATACTCCGTAGGTACACCTCTGACACTCCCAGGTACACCTCTGACACTCCTAGGTATTCACTCAAGCACTCCCTGGTACACCTCTGACCTCCCAGTTGCACCTCAGACCTCCCTGGTACCTCAGACACTCCAGGGTTTCTTCTCCTGGTTCTCCCCTGACCTCCCAGGTACACCTCAGACACTCCCAGGAACACCTATTTCTCTCCCTGGTTCTCCCCTGACACTCCCAGGTACACCTCAGACACTTCTAGGTACACCTCTCACACTCCCAGGTACTCCTGTGACACTACCTGGTACTTCTCTGACACTCCCAGGTACACCTCTGACACTCCCAGGTACACTTCCCACACTCCCAGGTACACCTCCGACGCTCCCAGGTACACCTCTGACACTCCCAGGTACACCTCTGACACTCCCAGGTACACCTCTGACACTCCCAGGTACACCTCTGACACTCCCAGGTACACCTCCGACACTCCCAGGTAC
>NW_024720241.1:0-7500 GCF_018991925.1 Homarus americanus
CCTAGCACTAACATGACGATTTGACGCCCCAGTTTAATATCACTAACGACACGGACTTACTGCACATTAGGACGTGTCTGTGCAACCTCCAACTGAAGTGAGCCGCCACAGATGTGTTTTGTTTACCTCGCAGGAATATTGCCTCACCACAATATTGCACCCGCCATATTCGATCACACCTGAACTCTTCAGGTGGCTAGTGGGTGAATCACAAAATGGAATCTCTTTGGCTGACGATGACAACATGTCCTGTGAAATTAATTCTCCCTGTTGAGATATAATCTCGACAATTATCAAGTAAAACACTTCAGGTTCAGGTCAGACGATAAAGTTTAAGCTACTAATCTTAATCCAGATAATGATGAAGTTTAGGTCGAGCTACAACAGACAAGAAAGGAAACATAGAAATATGGCTGGACCTGTACTCTGAGATCAAGACAAAATAACACAACAAACAGCAGCCTCATCGTTCAGACAAATTATTTATCTAAATATCTCTACACTTGAAAGTAAAGAGGAACACCAACGAGGACATCACAAACCTACAATAAGGCACATTAGCTTGCTAAGAAACAAACCGTCGTACTAATTCTTCCGGCCCCTGCAATATTAATGGCCAAGGAACAATTTGCAACGTTTCTGTGATATTTTTTTTACAGCCATGAAATTTTAATCTTACTATTAAACTAGGAAAGACAGTTAGTATATAGGAAAATATCCCATATCACGTGTAATAACATGTACTGGGACAAAAAAGTGTAAGGTATGCATATTCTTGTAAAGGGAAGGACAAGCACACACACACACACACACACACACACACACACACACACACACACACTCATTAAGGTAATTGCTCCTGGTCCGTGCACGCGCAGCTAATTACTCAATTATACTCGAGACACATTAACGTTGGGCATTAACTGCTTAATACGGTATTCAAACTGCGTGTATATAAATGTATCAAGAGAATTAGGAGTCACCAACTATAGAGGCATTTGTTTACAGTGTATTAAGGGGGAAGGGGGGAGATGAGTCAGGTAGCCTTATCTTAGTGTGTGGAAGGAGAGTAATAGTGCTTCATGCTATTGAATGTACAGATGGTTACTGTGGTGTATTGAGCATCATGAACGAAAAAGTATTCAATAGTTATTCAGTTTTAGTTTTATAAATTTGGAGAGATGTTTTTTTTTTCCAAGATGATTTTTGGTGATTAATTCTCCAGAAGATAAAGAGAAGTCTGGAGGTGACAAAGTGAGATATTGACCACACATATAAAATCATTTATTTGGTGCATTAAATATTTTGTCTGGTGTCGAAACTAATACTCAGTAAACGTTGCTTAATAAACCTGGTAGTTAAAGGCATTTGTTTTTAAACATAAATATTGTACATCAAAGAGCTTTAACAAAGCTAACTACATAATCACCTTGATATATCTAACGTGTTTATTGTCAAAAATATTTAAAACGTGTTTCCTTGGCTGATACAATATAAAACAATATCACTTCAATTGATCAAAGGAAAGAAATATATATGAGATACTGACAACTGTAAAATATATATAATGAACAGTATCGGGTGTCTCTAATTATTATCGCTAGTTTATTTGATTTATATAATTTAACCAAATATATATATATTTTTACAGTTGTTGGTTATTAAAGGCGCCATTGTTGTATTGCATATTACTGGGAAATAAAACCAAGGAGACATTCAGTAAACACTTATGATCCAGACAATAAAAAATATAGTCAGGATTAATGTTTCCTCCTTTCACATTTTCCAGGAATTAATCAACCAAAAAACTGGCTTAAACTATTAACTTATTTAACGATAAAATTAATTGGAACTTTTTTTTATATCTAGACTCAATATATAAAAACATTAATACGCATATAAAAAAAAACACATTAGACTTTTGTTATATACGTGTGAAAAAATACTTGAACTTTCAGAGTACAGATATACTATAAAGAAGGCCCCTCTCTATGTCCAGAAGTGTATTGTCCCAAGGGCGTGTCAAGAATTGTAATGTCCCCAGGGCATGTCAAGAAGTGTAATGTTCCCAGGGCGTGTCAAGAAGTGTAATGTCCCCAGGGCATGTCAAGAAGTGTAATGTTCCCAGGGCGTGTCAAGAAGTGTAATGTCCCCAGGGCATGTCAAGAAGTGTAATGTCCCCAGGGCATGTCAAGAAGTGTAATGTCCCCAGGGCATGTCAAGAAGTGTAATGTTCCCAGGGCGTGTCAAGAAGTGTAATGTCCCCAGGGCATGTCAAGAAGTGTAATGTCCCCAGGGCATGTCAAGAAGTGTAATGTTCCTAGGGCATGTCAAGAAGTGTAATGTTCCTAGGGCATGTCCAGATGTGTGACGTTCCCAGGGCGTGTCAAGAAGGGTTATGTCCTCAGGGTGTGTCCAGACGTGTAATGCCCCTTGAGCGTGGCTGACGGACCGTAAAGTATAAAAGTTAAGGTGGATATAAACCAGAGGGTCAACAGTATTGATGCGTGAGTCGTGTTGGCCAAAACTCACAGCTAAAGATAACTCTGATGAAGACCTCTCCTAGTCCAGTATAACGTGAGAAAAAAAATCAATATCAATATAATTCCCGCCATAAAAATCATAATTTCATTGAATATGGAATGTATCAGAAAAATAGAATGGCCTTTTATCCCTTAAGTGGCATTCCCATCCGTCCATCCATCCATCCATCCATGTGTCTGTCCGTTTGTCTGTCTGTGTAGCAAGCTGTACTACTGCATATTTTCCTATCTATTTACCTATCTATCAAACAATCAGTCCAGCAAGCTTCATTACTATCTATCTGTTCCATCACATTTTCGACAGCGCATTTTCCCAGCAATAATGAAAAGAGTTTTGTTACCAGTCTCGTATTAAATCACCAGATAGTATACTGTGTGGGGGAAATAAGTTGGATATTGGAAAAAATGCAACAAGCGACACACACACATACACACACACACACACACACACACAAAGCGAACACATCTGGGTGACACGCCAACACGAATATGCAGGACTCAGAAATCAAATGCAATATATACGAAAATAAAAGGAACTATAGGAATAAACATGTACTCTATATAGACGAGAGCACATGCTAATTCACATTCACTCATATTCACTCACAGACGAGTACGTATGTATATATTCGTACACGCAGTTATGTTCACGTAAAATTTAACAACAACCTTTGACTGATCCATACGCATGTGTACATATGTTTGCTTTGGCATAGGTACACAGCCGAACACAAAGGTTAGGTGAGGTTAGGTTATGTTAAGTTAGGTTAGGTTAGGTAAGGCTAAATTAGATTTTGTTTGGTTAGGTTAGGGTGGATAAACATAGATTAAATTGGATAGTTATGCTTGTCTGAGTTAAACTTAAGATAGGTGGGGGTGACATAGTTAAATAGTGCTTAGATTAGGTAATGATAGGTTATGTTAGATCAAGATACGTTAGGATTTGTTAAGTTAGGTTAGGTTAGGTTAAGGTAGGTCCTGATAAGTCAACGAGGACACATCACAACAATAGTTCACATTAGTTTAGGATAGCAAAATAGCTCATTAACTATTTTCAATATTAACTAAACTACTTCTTGGAGATTTTGTTATTCATTTACCAAACATCTATAGTTACCTGTTATGTTTATATAGAGGGAAATATGACCAGGTAGAGAGGGATACAACGAGTGAAAATCCTCATCTGAATAAGTAAGAGCATTTATCAGGGTAGAGATAAACCATAGGAAATGTGGTTCCTCTCTCTCTCTCTTTCATGTCCTTCTTCCCTCTCCCCCTGCCCTCTTCCTCTCGTCCACTATCTCCCCTTCTTCTCCCTTTTCTCTCCATCCTCATCAGCTCTCCCTCTCCCCCGCCCCTCCTTATTTTGGTCGGAAAATAAATAGTGAAGACCTGGAGCGCTGTCGTAATGATAATGGTGAAGGACTCTAGACGGGCAGAACTCTTTTTTTTTCTCTCTCTCTCTCTCTCTCTCTCTCTCTCTCTCTCTCTCTCTCTCTCTCTCTCTCTCTCTCTCTCTCTCTCTCTCTCTCTCTCTCTGTCTCCAATTATTTTTCTTTTGTATTTTGACTTAAGTTTCTGAATTAATTTGTGTTTACCTTCTTCTTTCACCCTTGTTACTCCAACACACAGACACAGAGACACAGACAGACACACACACACAGACACAGAGACACAGACAGACACACACACACACACACACACACACACACACACACACACACACGAGAGATACCTTGACCCTCCTCCCTCTCTCTAAACATGCAGGTCCTACTCCCACATATCCAGCACCCCTCATTCATCCCTCTCTCTAAACATGTAACTCCCTCCCACACACACACACACAGAACCCTTTTATCCCTCCCACTCTAAACATGTTGGATTCCACACCCCCCTCCCCCACCTCCTGTACAGTACACACACTCTATCCCTCCATCTCGATATGCAAACGGCATCTTCACCCACACAAACCACTTTAGAAATCCCTCCTACCCCTTCCCCTACCCCTCCCCCTTCCCCTTCCCCTTCCCCTTCCCCTTCCCTCGTCTTTGTGTTTGTCTTCTTCTTTTTCTTGCCCAAAACATCATACACCATGACCAGAACACCCAATCTCTATTCCGTCTCTTTTCCCTGCTCTCCCTTTCGTTTCCCTTTCTCCTCCTCCTCCCCCTCCTCCAGATCTTACCCTTATCTATCCCCCCCTTTTCCTCTTCCTCATCCTCCTCTATCTACTCCTTCTCTTCCTCTTTCTCTTCCTCATCTTCCTCCTAATCCTCCTCCTCCTCCTCCTCCTTCTCAACGTGCCTAAGACTCCATATTTCATGACCAGAGCGTCAAGGCAGGCAGGCAGGGACCAGGTAATGTATTGATCGCAGGTCTGGGGGTGTCGCCAACTGTTTGTTTGGTCGCACCTGCCCGCCTGCGATGAGCTACATTACTCTACCTGGAGACCATCTAATTACCGGACACGAACCCGAAACCTAATTCTTATTATAGATTATCTTACCCTGTCCTAATCTAACCCAGACAACTTCTACCAAAAACCTAAGTTAATTTACTCTAATCTAACCTAACTAACCCTTAATTTAACTAAGCATATTGTAACTTAAATAACACCTAATCATAATCAACCTGAACTAACTAAATCAAACACGTAGTATAACCACATTCTCGCTCTTAACATGGATATTCGGGTTCGGTTCTGGGTTCGAGTCCGGGAGGTTTAATTTGGTCCTTTCCTAAGTTAACTCGCAGGTGTCGTGTTGTGGTGAGAGACAAGTGAGGATGGGAGTTGTCTGCAGGAATGAGAACACTGTGTATATTCCAGAGATGTATAGTGTGAGGGGGGGGAGGGGGAAATTAGACCTTTTTTGGTACATAATTCTTAGAACAGGTATTAAAGTCATGTGTTTTTTCTTACAAGGAATTTATGATATGTACAACAATGTGAACCTCCTTGCTCTGTCTGTCTGTCTGTGCACCTTGAACTTTCTTCCCATCTGCCTCTTTATCTCATTCAAGCTTTATTCACCTCACTCTTTCTCTCTCTCTCGCTTTCCTTCATCTTATTATTTCTCTCTAGCAGGCATATACCACTCGTTTAACCCCCTGGGTCAAATAGCCTCATTAACCATTGTGTCTTTTCACTACCTGTATCCTGCAACGCGTTAAATAAACACCTGGAGTTTCTGACGCAATATTATGTATGATAAATAGTCTTTGAAAATTGCGCTAAATTATACCTCAGGGAATTATAGCATTAATTAATGAGGTCATTCTTCTGCTGGAGGTATTTTTACACAGGCAAACTTAGAGCTAATGCTAGAGTTTGTTTGTATTACAGGTGATGGTAGCGTATTAAAACACCGTAAATTACAGTTCAGGTAAGGTAGTTGTTTACCTGCTGGACATTTCACTAGTCAGAGGCTGCGTTTAGGAGCGTCATGGGAAGTTTACAAGCCGATAGTGTAATTCTGTGGAAGTTATATATGGGCGATAGGGAGGGATTCTCGAGTGAGTTGTTCCCTGATTGGTTCTTTCCTGTTTATAGACACCTTTAAGGATGGCATAACATCATATCCCTTATGTTTTCCTGTTGTGTATATGAGCAACACTTGCGTCATGCAGCTTCTGGGTTTATAAACATATAGCACAAATGTCATCAACTCTTTGGTCACAAAATTACAAAACTACTAGTCATGAATTCGCGACGTGTACAGATACAACATATGTTTCTTTATCTTCAGTGAAATAAATAAATAGGAATAATAGTGTATCCTTAGGTAATAGAACTCTATCTCGTTAAAGAACTGACAAAGTTCTACGTGATGTATTGTGAGGTAGTTCATGATTACCGGAGGGTATGTGGCCAGAGAGAGAGAGAGAGAGAGAGAGAGAGAGAGAGAGAGAGACTAAGTATACCTGCAGGCAGAATGTAATTAGGAAATGGACCGTCAGTATCATACTGCCTCTCTCATCATCATTTGTTTGTTTGTTTGTCTAAATCTCACTCACTCTCCCCGACATCTACTCTCACCATCATCCTCATCATTCTACCCTCCATATCATCCTACTAACTATCCCCACCTATCCCACAGCAACTCCCACACGCCTCTCCCATCATCCACATCCCTTGCCCTTTCTCTCTCCCACACTCGCGCTCTCCACCTCTCCCACACTCGCTCTCTCCACCTCTCCCACCATCCGCACCACTTCCCCACCAAAATTAGTTCCTACAGTTCTCTTCTGATAAGTTCCAGAATGAATTACATGTTTTTTTTTCGTACCTCTACTTCTAAACTTCATTACATCTAACGCATTACATTCGCCTTTCCCAAGCAGCTTCCCTATTCTTGTAATTTGTTTTAGAAGCCCAGTTTCATTTTTTTCTTTGAAGTTCAGACTCGACCCAGGAGTGTCGGGAGGCTCTCTTTCTCACACACACACACACACACACACACACACACACACACACACACACACACACACACACACACACACACACACACACACACACACACACACACACACACACACACACACACACACACACACACACACACACTCTTATCAATTCTCAACTAAATTAAGAACTTTGGCACACTTGGTAGTTTGGACGAACCTCTAGAAACATCAGGTCGTATGTTTAGTATGAGGTGATCCCCTTTTCAGTTTTGTTGAGCCCGATTACACTCGCGTTGCATTGACCGAAAAAAAAATCCACGTCCTTTTGAAGAATATTCTTAACAACTACTCGATTAAGAGACAAATCCTTTACGTTTTTGTATTACTTAGCTTGATCCGCACCTTTCATATTCCGCGACGATTTATATATATTTTTTTTCAATTCTTCGTTTATTCATTTTAGGAACGAGTTTCTGTAGTCCTCTCACGACCATTTCCAGCATCCACTCCGTCTAGATTGACACGAGTCTATTGATTTTAAAGTTGAGTGAGA
>NW_024720242.1:0-6473 GCF_018991925.1 Homarus americanus
CTCCCTGGTACACCTCTGACACTCCCTGTTACACCAATGACACACTCAGGTACACCCTGACACTTCCAGGTACACCCCTGACACTTCCTGGTACACCAATGATACTCCCAGGTACACCGGTGACACTCCCAGGTACACCGCTGACACTACCAGGTACACCTCAGTCACTGCCAGGTACTCCTCAGACACTCCCAGGTAAAGCTCAGACACTCCCAGTAACACCTCAGACACTCCCAGGTGCACCTGTGACACTCCCAAGTGCACCTCTGACACTCCCAGGCACACCTCTGACACTCACAGGTACACCTCAGACACTCCCAGGTACTCCTCTGACACTACCAGGTACACTTCTCACACACCCAGGTACACCTTTGACACTCCCAGGTACACCTCACATACTCCCAGGTACACCTCTGACACTTCCAGATACACCTCTGACACTCCCAGGTACACCAATGATACTACCAGGTACACCTCTGACACTCGCAGGTACACTTCCGATACTCCCAGGTACACCTCCGATACTCCCAGGTACACCTTAGACATCCCTGGTTCACCTCTGATACTTCCAGATACACCTCTGACACTCCCAGGTACACCAATGATACTACCAGGTACACCTCTGACACTCCCAGGTACACCTCTGACACTCCCAGATACACCTCTGACACTCTCAGGAACACCTCTGACACTCCCAGGTACACCTCTGACACTCCAGTGCCTCAGGCCACTTCAGGTACCTGTGTACTTCCAGGGTACCCCAACACTCCCAGGTACACCAATGACACTCCCAGGTACACCTCTGACACTCCCTGGTACACCTCTGACACTCCCAAGTACACTAATGACACACTCAGGTACACATCTGACACTTCCAGGTACACCCCTGACACGTTCAGGTACACCAATGATACTCCCAGCTACACCGCTGACACTCCCAGGTACACCTCAGACACTGCCAGGTGCACCTCAGACACTCCTAGGTAAAGCTCAGACACTCCCAGTAACACCTCAGACACTCCCAGGTGCACCTGTGACACTCCCAAGTGCACCTCTGACACTCCCAGGCACACCTCTGACACTCCTAGGTACACCTCCGACAATCCCAGGTACACCTCTGACACTCCCAGGTACACTTCTCATACACCCAGATACACCTCTGACACTCACAGGTACACCAATGATACTACCAGGTACACCTCTGACACTCCCAGGTACACCTCCGATACTCCCAGGTACACCTCCGATACTTCCAGGTACACCTCAGACACTCCCTGGTTCACCTCTGACACTTCCACATACACCTCTGACACTCTTAGGTATACCAATGATACTACCAGGTACACCTCTGAAACTCCCAGGTACACCTCCTATACTCCCAGGCACACCTCCGATACTCCCAGGTACACCTCAGACACTCCCTGGTTCAACTCTGACACTCCCTGGTTCACCTCTGACACTCCCTGGTACACCTCTGACACTCACAGGTACACCTCTGGTCACTCCCAGGTACACCACTGACACTCCCAGTTACACCTCCGACACTCCCAGTTACACCCTTGACACTCCCAGGTACACCCCTGACACTCCCAGGCACACCGCTGACACTGCCAGGTACACCTCAGACACTGCCAGGTGCACCTCAGACACTCCTAGGTAAAGCTCAGACACTCCTAGTAACACCTCAGACACTCCCAGGTGCACCTGTGACACTCCCAAGTGCACCTCCGACAATCCCAGGTACACCTCTGACACTCCCAGGTACACTTCTCACACACCCAGGTACACATTTGACACTCCCAGGTACACCTCTCATACTCCCAGGTACACCTCTGACACTTCCAGATACACCTCTGACACTCCAAGGTACACCAATGATACTACCAGGTACACCTCTGACACTCCCAGGTACACCTCCGATACTCCCAGGTACACCTCCGATACTTCCAGGTACACCTCAGACACTCCCTGGTTCACCTCTGACACATCCAGATACACCTCTGACACTCCCAGGTATACGAATGATACTACCAGGTACACCTCTGACACTCCCAGGTACACCTCCTACACTCCCAGGCACACCTCCGATACTCCCAGGTACTTCTCAGACACTCCCAGGTACACCCCTGACACTCCCAGGTACACCGCTGACACTGCCAGGTACACCTCAGACACTGCCAGGTACACTTCAGACACTCCCAGGTAAAGCTCAGACACTCCCAGTTACACCTGAGAAACTCCCAGGTGCACCTGTGACACTCCCAAGTGCACCTCTGACACTCCCAGGCACACATCTGACACTCCCAGGTACACCGCTGACACTCACAGTTACACCTCAGGCACTCCCAGGTACACCTCTGACACTTTCAGGTAGACCCCTGACACTTCCAGGTACACCCCTGACCCTTCCAGGTACACCTCTGACACTCCCAGGCTTCTCCTCCCAGGTACACACTGACACTCCCAGGTAAACCCTCTGGCCTCCCGTTTTCACTGACATTCCCTGGTTTCACCTCTGACTTACTCCCTGGTTGACCTTTGACATCAGTTACACCCCTGACACTCCCAGGTACACCCCTGACACTCCCAGGTACACCTGTGATACTACCTGGTACACCTCTGACACTTCCGGATACACCTCTGACACTCCCAGGTACACCAATCACACTCCCAAGTACAACTCTGACACGCCCAGGTACACCACTGACACTACCAAGTACACCTCTGACACTCCAAGGTACTCCTTTAACGCTGCCAGGTACTCCTCCGACACTCCCAGGAACACCTCTGACACTCCCAGGTACACCTCTGACACTCCCAGGTACACCGCTGACACTCCCAGGTACACCCCTGACACTTCCAGGTACACCGCTGACACTGCCAGGTACACCTCAGACACTGCCAGGTACACTTCAAACACTCCCAGGTAAAGCTCAGACACTCCCAGTTACACCTCAGAAACTCCCAGGTGCACCTGTGACACTCCCAAGTGCACCTCTGACACTCCCAGGCACACATCTGACACTCCCACCATGACATTCCCGGATTACCCTGGGCACTCCTGGGTGCACACCTCTGACCTTTGGGTTACCTGACACTTCAGGTGCACCCGGCCACGCCTCAGGTACTCAGGCATTCCCAGGTACACTTCACACTCCCAGGTACACCTCCCAAACACTCCCAGGTACACCGCTGACACTCCCAGGTACCTCTGACACTCCCATTTTGCCTCCCGTGCTGCAGGTACCTGTTCTCCCAGGTACACTTCAGACACTCCCTGGTTCACCTCTGACACTCCCTGGTACACCTCTGACACTCCCAGGTACACCAATGACACACTCAGGTACACCTCTGACACTTCCAGGCACACCCCTGACACTTCCAGGTACACCAATGATACTCCCAGGTACACCGCTGACATTCCCAGGTACACCGCTGACACTGCCTGGTACACCTCAGACAATGCCAGTAACACCTCAGACACTCCCAGGTGCACCTGTGACACTCCCAAGTGCACCTCTGACACTCCCAGGCACATTTCTGACACTCACAGGTACACCTCCGACACTCCCAGGTACACCTCTGACACTCCTAGGTACACTTCTCACACACCCAGGTACACCTTTGACACTCCCAGGTACACCTCTCATACTCCCAGGTACACCTCTGACACTTCCAGATACACCTCTGACACTTCCTGATACACCTCTGACACTCCCAGGTACACCTCTGACACTTCCAGATACACCTCTGACACTTCCTGATACACCTCTGACACTCCCAGGTACACCTCCGATACTCCCAGGTACACCTCCGATACTCCCAGGTACACCTCAGACACTCCCTGGTTCACCTCTGACACTTCCAGATACACCTCTGACACTCCCAGGTACACCTCTGACACTCCCAGGCACACCAATGATACCACCAGGCACACCTCTCTGACACTCCCAGGCACACCTGGGATACCCCAGGCACCACTCAGACACTCCCCTGGTTCACCTCCTGACACTCCAGATACACCCTGACACTCCCAGGCACACCAATGATACCACTACAGGCACAATTCTGGACACCCCAGGCACACCTCCGGATAATTCTGGCAAGCACACCTCCGACAATTCCCCAGGTACAGCCCCAGACACTCCCCCTGGTTCACCTCTTGACACTCCCTGGTTCACCTTGACACTCCCTGGCACACCTCTGACACTCCCAGGTACCACTTCTGACACTCCCAGGTACACCTCTCTGACACTCCCCAGGTACACCACTGACACTCCCAGTTACACCTCCGACACTCCCAGTTACCCCCCTGACACTCCCAGGTACACCTCTGACACTTACGGATACACCTCTGACACTCCCAGGTACACCAATCACACTCCCAAGTACAACTCTGACACTCCCAGGTACACCACTGACACTACCAGATACACCTATGACACTCCAGGTACACCCATGACACTCCCAGTTACACCCCTGACACTCCCAGGTACACCTCTGACAATCCCAGGTACACCTCATTCACTCCCAGGTACACTTCTGAAACTTCCGGGTACACCCTTGACACTTCCAGGTACACCCCTGAGACTTCCAGGTACACCTCTGACACTTCCAGATACACCTCTGACACTCCCAGGTACACCAATCACACTCCCAAGTACAACTCTGACACTCCCAGGTACACCAGTGACACTACCAGGTACACCTCTGACACTCCCAGGCACACCTCTGACACTCCCAGGAACACCTCTGACACTCCCATGTACACCTCTGATACGCCCAGTTATACCTCTGACACTCCCAGGTACACTGCTGATACTCCCAGGTACACCGCTGACACTGCAAGATTCACCTCTGACATTCCATGTACACCTCAGACACTTCCAGGTAGACCTCAGACACTCCCAGGTACACCTCAGACACTCCCAGGTACACCTCTAACAATCCCAGGTACACCTCTGACACTCCCAGGTACTCCTTTGACGCTCCCAGGTGCTCCTCAGACACTCCCAGGTACACCTCAGGCACTCCCAGGTACACCTCTGACACTTCCAGGTACACCCCTGACACTTCCAGGTACACCCCTGATACTTCCAGGTACACCTCTGACACTGGCCACACACCAATGACACTCCCAGGCACACCAATGACACCTTGGCACATGATCTGACACTCCCAGGTACACCAATGGTTCCCCAGGCATGTCTCTGACTCTTTCAAGGTACACCTCTGACACTGTGTGCCACCCCAGAATTTGGCAGGCCTCTGACAGTCTAAGGAACACTCCTGACACTCCCCAGGTACACCTCTGGACACTTGGTACATTCTGACACTTCCAGGTACACCCCTGACACTTCCAGGCACACCCCTGACACTCCATAGGTACACCAATGACACTCCCAGGCACACCTCTGACACTTGGTGCACACCGCTGACACTCCCAGGTATACCGCTGACACTGCCAGGTACACCGCTGACACTGCCAGGAACACCTCAGACACTCCCAGGTAAAGCTCAGACACTCCCAGTAACACCTCAGACACTCCCAGGTGCACTTGTGACACTCCCAAGTGCACCTCTGACACTCCCAGGCACACCTCTGACACTCCCAGGTACACCCCCGACACACCCAGGTACACCTCTGACACTCCCAGGTACACTTCTCACACACCCAGGTACACCTTTGAAACTCCCAGGTACACCTCACATACTCCCAGGTACACCTCTGACATTTCCAGATACACCTATGACACTCCCAGGTACACCAATGATTCTACCAGGTACACCTCTGACACTCCCAGGTACACCTCCGATACTCCCAGGTACACCTCCGATACTCCCAGGTACACCTCAGACACCCCCTGGTTCACCTCTGATACTTCCAGATACACCTCTGACACTCCCAGATACACCAATGATACTACCAGGTACACCTCTGACACTCCCAGGTACACCTCTGACACTCCCAGGTACACGTCTGACACTCCCATGTACACCTCTGACACTTCCAGGTACACCCCTGACACTTCCAGGTACACCCCTGACACTCCCAGGTACACCAATGACACCCCATGCCAATTCCCTGACACTCTCTAGTACACACCTCTGACACTCCCTGGTACACCAATGACACACTCAGGTACACCCCTGACACTTCCAGGTACACCCCTGACACTTCCAGGTACACCAATGATACTCCCAGGCACACCGCTGACACTCCCAGGTACACCGCTGACACTGCCAGGAACACCTCAGACACTGCCAGGTACACCTCAGACATTCCCAGGTAAAGCTCAGACACTCCCAGTAACACCTCAGACACTCCCAGGTGATCCTGTGACACTCCCAAGTGCACCTCTGACACTCCCAGGCACACCTCTGACACTCCCAGTTACACCTCCGACACTCCCAGGTACACCTCTGGCACTTCCAGATACACCTCTGACACTCCTAGGTACACCAATGATACC
>NW_024720243.1:0-6465 GCF_018991925.1 Homarus americanus
ATCAGTGGACTTTGTTATACTCGATCAGGGGACTTTATTATACTCGATGAGGGGCCTTTGTTTTTCTCTATCAGATGACTTTGTTATACTGGATCTGGGGACTTTGTTATACTCGATCAGGGGCCTTTGTTGTACTCGATCTGGGGGCCTTTGTTGTACTCGATGAGGGGCCTTTGTTATACTCGATAAGGGGCCTTAGTTATTCTCGATGAGGGGAGTTTGTTATACTCGATGAGTGGACTTTGTTATACTTGATGAGGGGCCTTTGTTATACTCGATGAGGGGCCTTTGTTATACCTGCTAATCAGTGGACTTCGGTTATACCCGGGATTAGGGACTTTAATATACCGGATCAGGGACTTGCCATATACGATCAGGGACTTTAAATATACCTGATCAGGGACTTTGTTATACCTGCTGATCAGGATTCTTTGTTATGCTCGATCAAGGAGCTTTGTTATACTCGATCAGGGGACTTTGCTATACTCGATCAGGGGACTTTGTTATAGTCGATCAGGGGACTTTAATATACTCGATCAGGGGACTTTGTTATACTCGATAAGGGGCCTTTGTTTTACTCTATTAGGGGACTTTGTTATACTCGATACGGGGCCTTTGTCATACTCGATAAGGGGACCTTGTTATATTCGATCAAGGACTTTGTTATACTCGATCAGGGGACTTTGTTATACTCGATCAAGGGACTTTGTTATACTCGATTAGGGGACATTGTTATACTCGATGAGGGGACTTTGTTATACTCGATCAGGGGACTTTGTTATACTCGATCAGGGGTATTTGTTTTACTCGATAAGGGGCCTTTGTTATACTCGATTAGGGGACTTTGTTATACTCGATGACGGGCCTTTGTTATGCTCGATGAGGGGGCTTTGTTATACTCGATCTGGGGGCTTTGTTATAGTCGACCAGGAGGCTTTGTTATACTCGATCAGGGGTCTTTGTTATACTCAATCAGGGGGCTTTGTTTACTCGATCAGGGGACTTTGTTATACTCGATCAGGGGCGTTTGTTATACTCTATCAGGGGCCTTTGTCATACTTGACAAGGGGACTTTGTTATACTCGATGAGAGGCCTTTGTTATACTCGATCAGGGAGCTTTGTTATACTCGATCAGGGGGCTTTGTAATACTTCATCAGGGGACTTTGTTATATTCGATCAGGGATCTTTGTTATACTCGTTCAGGGGTCTTTGTTATACTCGTTCAGGTGACTTTATTTTTCTCGATCAGGGGACTTTGTTATACTCGATCAGGAGACTTTTTATACTCGATCAGTGGACTTTGTTATACTCGATCAGGGGACGTTAATATACTCGATCAGGGGCCTTTGCTATACTCGATCAAGGGGCATTGTTAAACTCTATCAGGGGACTTTGTTATGCTTGATTAGGGGACTTTGTTATACTCGATCAGGGGACTTTGTTATACTCGACCAGGGGCCTTTGTTATACTCGATCAAAGGGCATTGTTATACTCTATCAGGGGACTTTGTTATGCTCGATCAGGGGACTTTGTTATACTCGATCAGGGGACTTTGTTATACTCGATCAGGGGACTTTGTTATCCTCGTTGAGGGGCCTTTGTTATACTCGATCAGGGGACTTTGTTATACTCAATCAGGGGACTTTGTTATACTCGATAAGGGGCCTCTGTTATACTCGATCGGAGGACTTTGTTATACTCGATCAGGGGACTTTGTTATACTCGATAAGGGGCCTCTGTTATACTCGATCAGGGGGCATTGTTATAATTTTTGACAGTGGCTTTTATTATACCGATCAGGGGACTTTGTTATACTCTCTACTGGGGACTTTGTTATGCCTTGGATTAAAGTCTTTGTTATACTCTCGATCAGGGACCTTTGTTATACTCCGGATCAGGGCCTTTGTTATACTCGATCAAAGGGCATTGTTATACTCTATCAGGGGACTTTGTTATGCTCGATCAGGGG
Source organism: Homarus americanus (assembly GCF_018991925.1). Taxonomy (NCBI): domain Eukaryota; kingdom Metazoa; phylum Arthropoda; class Malacostraca; order Decapoda; family Nephropidae; genus Homarus; species Homarus americanus. Next base: position 1,973 of record NW_024720243.1, read on the forward strand.
ACTTTGTTATACTCGATCAGGGGACTTTGTTATACTCGTTCACGGGACTTTGTTATACTCGATCAGGGGCCTTTGTTATACTCCATCAGGGGAATTTGTTATACTCAATCAGGGAACTTTGTTATACTCGATAAGGGGCCTCTGTTATACTCGATCGGAGGACTTTGTTATACTCGACCAGGGACCTTTGTTGTACTCGATCAGGGACCTTTGTTATACTCGATAAGGGGCCTTTGTTATACTCGATTAAAGGACTTTGTTATACTCGATAAGGGGCCATTGTTATACTCGATCAGGGGACTTTGTTATACTCGGTAAGGGGACTTTGTTATACTCGATGATGGGGCTTTGTTATACTTGATAAGGGGACTTTGTTATACTCGATCAGGGGACTTTGTTATGCTCGATCAAGGGGCTTTGTTATACTCGATCAGTGGACTTTGTTATACTCGATCAGGGGACTTTATTATACCCGGGATGAGGGCCTTGTTTTATCATCAGATGACTTTGTTATACCGGGATCTGGGACTTTGTTACACTGATCAGGACCCTTTGTTGTACTCTCGATCTGGGGCCTTTGTTGTACTCGATGAGGGGCCTTTGTTATACTCGATAAGGGGCCTTAGTTGTTCTCGATGAGGGGACTTTGTTATACTCGATGAGTGGACTTTGTTATACTTGATCAGGGGCCTTTGTTATACATACTCGATGAGGGGCCTTTGTTATACTCAATCAGTGGACTTTGTTATACTCGATTAGGGGACTTTAATATACTCGATCAGGGGACTTTGCTATACTCGATCAGGGAACTTTAATATACTCGATCAGGGGACTTTGTTCTACTCGATCAGGGGACTTTGTTTTACTCTCGATCAGGGGACTTTGTTATACTCGATCAGGGACTTCGTTACTCGATCAGGGACTTTTGTTATACCGGATCAGGGGTATTTGTTTTACTCGATAAGGGGCCTTTGTTATACTCGATTAGGGGACTTTGTTATACTCGATGAGGGGCCTTTGTTATGCTCGATGAGGGAGATTTGTTATACTCGATCTGGGGGCTTTGTTATAGTCGATCAGGGGGCTTTGTTATGCTCGATCAGGGGTCTTTGTTATACTCAATCAGGGGGCTTTGTTTACTCGATCAGGGGACTTTATTATACTCGATCAGGGGCGTTTGTTATACTCGATCAGGGGCCTTTTTCATACTTGATAAGGGGACTTTGTTATACTCGATGAGGGGCATTTGTTATACTCGATCAAGGAGCTTTGTTATACTCGTTCAGGGGGCTTTGTTATACTTCATCAGGGGACTTTGTTATATTCGATCAGGGATCTTTGTTTTATTCGTTCAGGGGTCTTTGTTATACTCGTTCAGGTGACTTTGTTATACTCGATCAGGGGACTTTGTTATACTCGATCAGGAGACTTTTTATACTCGATCAGTGGACTTTGTTATACTCGATCAGGGGACGTTAATATACTCGATCAGGGGGCATTGTTATACTCTATCAGGGGACTTTGTTATGCTCGATTAGGGGACTTTGTTATACTCCGATCAGGGGTCTTTGTTATATGATCAGGGGCCTTTGTTATACTCGATCAAGGACATTATTGCTCTCTATCAGGGGACTGTTATGCTCAGTCAGGGGACTTTGTTATACTCGATGATCAGGGAGACTTTGTTGCTCTCGATCATGGACTTTTTATATACTCAATTAGGGGCTTTGTTATACTCGATCAGAGGACTTTGTTATACTCTGATCAGGGGACTTTGTTATACTCGATCAGGGGACTTTGTTATACTCGATCAGGGGACTTTGTTATACTCGATCAGGGGTATTTGTTTTACTTGATATGGGGCCTTTGTTATACTCGATCAGGGGACTTTGTTATACTCGATCATGGGCCTTTGTTATACTCGATCAGTGGACTTTGTTATACTCGATCAGGGGACTTTGTTATACTCGATGACGGGCCTTTGTTTTACTCTATCAGATGACTTTGTTATACTGGATCTGGGGACTTTGTTATACTCGATGAGGGGCCTTTGTTGTACTCGATCTGGGGCCTTTGTTGTACTCGATGAGGGGCCTTTCTTATACTCGATAAGGGGCCTTAGTTATTCTCGATGAGAGGACTTTGTTATACTCGATGAGTGGACTTTGTTATACTTGATTAGGGGCCTTTGTTATACTCGATGAGGGGCCTTTGTTATACTCAATCAGTGGACTTTGTTATACTCGATTAGGGGACTTTAATATACTCGATCAGGGGACTTTGCCATACTCGATGAGGGGACTTTAATATATTCGATCAGGGGACTTTGTTATACTCGATCAGGGGACTTTGTTTTACTCGATCAGGGGACTCTGTTATACTCGATCAGGGGACTTTGTTATGCTCGATCAAGGTGCCTTGTTATGCTCGATCAGGGGACTTTGCTATACTCGATCAGGGGACTTTGTTATACTCGATCACGGGACTTTAATATACTCGATCAGGGGACTTTTTATTACTCGATGAGGGGCCTTTGTTTTATTCTATTAGGGGACTTTGTTATACTCGATTAGGGGCCTTTGTCATACTCGATAAGGGGACCTTGTTATATTCGATCAAGGGAACTTTGTTATGCTCGATCAGGGGACCTTGTTATACTCGATCAAGGGACTTAGTTATACTTGATCAGAGGACATTGTTATACTTGATGAGGGGGCTTTGTTATACTCGATCTGGGGGCTTTGTTATAGTCGATCAGGGGGCTTTGTTATACTCGATCAGGGGTCTTTGTTATACTCAATCGAGGCTGGTTGCTCGATCAGGGGACTTTATTGGAACTCAATCCAGGGCGTTTGTTATACTCGATCAGAGGACTTTGTTATACTCGATCTTGGGACTTTGTTATACTCCATGAGGGTCCTTTGTTATACTCGATCAGAACTGTTATACTCGATCAGAGGCTGTTGCTCTTCATCAAGGGGACTTTATTTATATTCGATCAGGATCTTTTTATACTCATTCAGAAGTTACTGTGTTATACTCGTTCAGGTGGCTTTGTTGCTCTCGATCAGGGGACTTTATTATACTCGATCAGAACTTTCGCCTCGATCAGTGGACTGTTATACTCGATCAGGGGACGTTAATATACTCGATCAGAAATTTGCTATATATACTCGATCAGGGCATTGTTATACTCTCAGGGACTTTGTTATATGCTCGATCAGGTGACATTTGTTATACTCCATCTTGGTCTTTGTTATACTCCATCAGGGGCCTTTGTTATACTCGACAAGGGGAATTTGTTATACTCGATCAGGGGACTTTGTTATACTTGATCAAGGGACTTTATTGCACTCGATCAGGGGGCTTTGTTGTACTCGATCAGGGGCCTTTCTTATACTCGATGAAGGGCCATTGTTATACTCGATCAGGGACATTGTTATACTCGATAAGGGGACTTTGTTATACTCGATGAGGGTGCTTTGTTATACTCGATCGGGGGACTTTGTTATACTCGATAAGGGGCCTTTGTTATACTCGATTAGGGGATTTCGTTATACTCGATCAGGGGACTTTGTTATACTCGATCAGGGGACTTTAATATACTCGATCAGGGATCTTTGTTATACACTATCAGGGGCTGTTATACTCGATCAGGATCTCTTTATTGCTCTCTCGATCTGTAGACTTTTATTATACTCGTGGGTGGCCTTTGTTTACTCTATCAGGGGACTTTGTTATACTGGATCTGAGGACTTTGTTTACTCGATCAGTGTTGTTTATTATTCTTGATCAGGGGACTTTGTTATACTCGACAGGCCTTTGTTGCATATCGACCAGGGCCTTTGTTGTACTCGATCAGGGACCTTTGTTATACTCGATAAGGGGCCTTTGTTATACTCGATTAGGGGACTTTGTTATACTCGATATGGGGCCATTGTTATACTCGATAAGGGGACTTTGTTATACTCGATTGGGGGCTTTGTTATACTTGATAAGGGGACTTTGTTATACTCGATCAGAGGACTTTGTTATGCTCGATCCAGGGGCTTTGTTATACTCGATCAGTGGACTTTGTTATACTCGATCAGGGGACTTTATTATACTCGATGAGGGGCCTTTGTTTTACTTTATCAGATGACTTTGTTATACTGGATCTGGGGACTTTGTTATACTCGATCAGGGGCCTTTGTTGTACTCGATCTGGGGCCTTTGTTGTACTCGATGAGGGGCCTTTGTTATACTCGATTAGGGGCCTTAGTTATTCTGGATGAGGGGACTTTGTTATACTCGATGAGTGGACTTTGTTATACTTGATCAGGGGCCTTTGTTATACTCGATGAGGGGCCTTTGTTATACTCAATCAGTGGACTTTGCTATACTCGATCAGGGGACTTTAATATACTCGATCAGGGGACTTTGTTATACTCGATCAGGGGACTTTGTTTTACTCGATCAGGGGACTTTGTTATACTCGATCAGGGGACTTTGTT
>NW_024720244.1:0-8505 GCF_018991925.1 Homarus americanus
GTGTCAGAGGTGTACCAGGGAATGTCAGTGGAGTAGGAGTGTCAGGGCGTACCTGGGAGTGTCAGAGGTGTACCTTGGAGTGTCAGTGGTGTACCTGGGAGTGTCAGAGGTGTACCTAGTGTCAGAGGTGTACCTGAGTGTCGGAGGTGTACCTGGGAGTTGTGAGGTGTAACGGGAGTGCCTGAGGTGTACCTGGGAGTGTCAGAGGTGTACCTGGTAGCGTCAGAGATGTACCTGGGAGCGTCAGAGGTGTATCTGGGAGTGTTGGACGTGTTCCTGGGAGTGTCAGAGGTGTACCAGGGAATGTCAGTCGAGTACCTGTGAGTGTTAGAGGTGTATCTGGGAGTTTCAGAGGTGTACCTGGGAGTCTCAGAGGTGTACCTGGGAATGTCAGAGGTGTACCTGAGAGTGTCATAGGTGTACCTGGGAGTGTCGGAGGTGCACTTGCGAGTGTGAGAAGTGTACCTGGGAGAGTCTGGGGTGTTTCTGGGAGTGTCTGGGGTGTACCTGGGAGTGTCTAAGGTGTACCTGGTGAGTGTCAGTTGTGTACCTGGGAGTGTCAGAGGTGTACCTGGGAGTGTCAGGGGTGTACCAGGAGAGTCAGTGATACCCGGAAAGTCAGGGTACCTGGGAGTGTCGGAGGTGTAAAAGGAGTGTCAGAGGTGTACCTGGCAGTGTCAGCGGTGTACCTGGGAGTGTCAGAGGTTTGCCTGGGAGTGTCAGAGGTGTACCTGGGAGAGTCTGAGGTGTACCTGGGAGTGTCTGAGGTGTACCTGGGAGTGTCAGAGAAGTACCAGGGAGTGTCACACGAGTACCTGGGAGTGTGAGAGGTGTACCTGGGAATATCAGAGGTGTACCTGGGAATATCGGAGGTGTACCTGAGAGTGTCAGAGGTGTACCTGGGAGTCACAGAGGTGAACCAGGGAGTGTGAGAAGTGTACCTGGGAGTGTCTGGGGTGTACCTGGGAGTATCAGAGGTGTACCTGGGAGTGTCACAGGAGTACCTGGGATTGTCAAAGGTGTACCTGGCAGTGTCAGAGGTGTACCTGGGAGTGTCAGAGATGTACCTGGGAGTGTCAAAGGTGTATCTGGGAATGTCGGGCGTGTACCTAGGAGTCTCAGAGGTGTACCAGGGAATGTCCGTGGAGTACTTGGGAGTGTCAGAGGTGTACCTGGGAGTGTCAGAGGTGTACCTTGGAGTGTCAGTGGTGTATCTAAGTGTCAGGAGGTGTACCTGGGAGTGTCAGAGGTGTACCAGGGAATGCCTGGGTGGAGTACCTGGGAGTATCAAAGGTGTACCTGGGAGTGTCAGAGGTGTACCAGGGAGTGTCTGAGGTGTACCTGGGAGTGTTAGATATGTACCAGAGAGTGTCAGAGGTGTATCTGGGAGTGTTGGACGTGTACCTGGGAGTGTCAGAGGTGTACCAGGGAATGTCAGTGGTGTAGCTGGGAGTGTCAGAGGTGCACTTAGGAGTGTCAGAGGTGCACCTTGGAGTGTCTGAGGTGTACCTGGGAGTGTCTGAGGTGTACCTGGCAGTGTCTGAGGTGTACCTGGCAGTGTTTGAGGTGTACCTGGCAGTGTCAGCGGTTTACCTGGGAGTGTCAGCGGTGTACCTGTGAGTGTTAGAGGTGTATCGGGGATTGACAGAGGGGTACCTAGGAGTGTCAGAGGTGTACCTGGGAGTGTCAGAGGTGTACCTGGGAGTGTCAGAGGTGTACCAGGGAATGTCAGTGGTGTACCTGGGAGTGTCAGAGGTGTACCAGGGAATGTCAGTGGTGTACCTGGGAGTGTCAGAGGTGTACCTGGGAGTGTCGGAGGTGTACCTGGCAGTGTAAGAGGTGTACTTGGGAGTGTTAGTGGCGTAACTTGGAGTGTCAGCGGTGTACCTGGGAGTGTCTGAGGTGTACCTGGGAGTGTCAGAGTTGTGCCTGGGAGTGTCAGAAGTGCACTTGGGAGTGTCAGAGGTGCACCTTGGAGTGATTGAGGTGTACCTGGGAGTGTCTGAGGTGTACCTGGCAGTGTCTGAGGTGTACCTGGCAGTGTCTGAGGTGTCCCTGGCCGTGTCAGCGGTGTACTGAGGTGTACCTGGGAGTGTCAGAGGTGTACCAGAGAGTGTCAGAGGAATACCTAGGAGTGTCAGAGGTGTACTTAGGAGTATCGGAGGTTTACCAGGGAGTGTCGGAGTTGTACCTGGGAGTGTCGGAGGCGGACCTGGGAGTGTCAGAGGTGTACCTGGGAATATCAGAGGTGTACCTGGGAGTGTCAGAGGTGTACCTGGGAATGTCAGAGGTATACCAGTGAGTGTCAGTGAAGTACCTGGGAGTCTCAAAGGTGTACCTGGGAGTATTGGATGTGTACCTGGGAATATCGGAGGTGTACCTGGGAGTGTCAGTGAGTGCATTGTCAGAAGGTGTACCTGGGAGTGTCAGAGGTGTACCTGGGAGTGTCAGAGGTGTACCTGAGTGTCAGAGGTGTACCTGGGAGTGTCAGAGGTGTACCTGGGAGTGTCGGAGGTGGCCTGCGGAGTGTCAGTGCACCCAGGAGTGTCACAGGTTACCTGGGAGTGTCAGAGCATGCCTGGGAGTGTCAGAATGTCCTGGGAGTGTCAGAGGTGTATCTGGAAGTGTTGGACGTGTACCTGGGGTGTAAGAGGTGTACCAGGGAATGTCAGTGGAGGACCTGGGAGTGTCAGAGGTGTACCTGGGAGTGTCGGAGGTGAACCCAGGAATGTCAGGTGCAGGAATGTCAGTGGTGTCCTGGGAGTGTCAGAGGTGTACCAGGAATGTCAGTAGTGTACCTGGGAGTGTCGAGGGTGTACCTGGGTGTGTCGGAGGTGTCCTGGGAGTGTGAAGTGTTGCAGGGTGTCGGAGGTGTACCTGGGAGTGTCAGGGGTGTACCAGGAGTGTCAGAGGTGTACCAGGGAGTGTCAGAAGTGTACCTGGGAGTGTCGGAGGTATACCTGGGAGCGTCGGAGGTGGCACCAGGTTATGCAGGTGTGCCTTGGAGGTGTCAGTGGCGTACCTGGGAGTGTCGCAGGTGTACCTGGGAGTGTCTGAGGTGTACCTGGGAGTGTCAGAGGTGTGCCTGAGGGTGCCAGAAGTGCACGGGAGTGTGTCAGAGGTGCACCAGGTGACTGAGGTGTACCTGGCAGTGTCTGAGGGTGTACCTGGCCGTGTCAGCGGTGTACCTTGGAGTGTCAGCGGTGTACCTGGGAGTGTTAGACGGTGTATCAGGGAGTGACAGAGGAGTAACTAGGAGTGTCAGAGGTGGACCGGAGTGTGAAGTGTACCTGGGAGTGTCTGGGGTGTCCCTGGGAGTGTCAGAGGTGTACCTGGGAGTGTCAGAGGTGTGCAGGAATGTCAGTGAGTACCTGGGGTGTGAGAGGTGTACCTGGGAGTGTCAGAGAAGTACAAGGTGTCACAGGAGTACCTGGGAGTGTAGAGATGTGCATGGAGTGTCAGAGAGGTGCACCTAGGAGTGTCTGAGGTGTACCTGGGAGTGTCAGAGGTGTACCTGGGAGTGTCTGAGAGTGTACCTGGGAGTGTCTGAGGGTGTACCTGGGAGTGTCAGGGGAGAACCAGAGTGAAAGGGGTATACCTGGGAGTGTCAGAGGTGTAAGTGGGAGTGTCTGAGGTGTAACTGGGAGTGTCAGAGGTGTACCAGGGAGTGTCAGAGGAATACCTCAGGGTGTCAGAGGTGTACCTGGGAGTGTCAGAGGTGTACCTAGGAGGTATGGAGGTTTACCTGGGGTGTCGGAGTTGTACCTGGGAGTGTCGGAGGTGCCTGGGAGCGTGAGGTGCACCTAGGAGTGTCGGAGGTGTACCTGGGAGTGTCGGAGGTGTACCTGGGAGTGTCAGAGGTGTACTTGGGAGTGTCAGAGGTGTACCTGGGAGTGTCAGCGGTGTACCTGGAGTGTCTGAGGTGTGCACTGGTTGTCAGAGGTGTGCCTGGGAGTGTCAGAGTGCACGGGAGTGTTAGAGGGTGCAGCTGGTGACAGGTGTACCTGGGAGTGTCTGAGGTGTACCAGGGAGTGTCTGAGGTGTACCTGAGGAGTCAAAGTGTACCATGAGTGTCAGAGAAATACCTAGGAGTGTCAGAGGTGTACCTGGGAGTGTGAGAGTGTACCTAGGGTATAGGAGGTGTACCAGGGAGTGTCAGAGGTGGCCTTGGGAGTGTCAGGTGGCGTACCTGGGGTGTCGGCAGTGTGCCTGAGGTGTCTGAGGTGTCCTGGGAGTGTCAGAGGTGTACAGGGAATGTCAGTGGAGAACACGAGTGTCAGAGGTGTACCTGGGAGTGTCGGAGGTGAACACCGGGAATGTCAGGGGTGTACCAGGGAATGTCGAGGTGCAACTGGCAGTGTCACAAGCGGTGCCTGGGAGTGTCAGAGGTGTGCCTGGGAGTGTCAGAGGTATACCAGGGAGTGTCTGAGGTGTACCTGGGAGTATCTGAGGTGTACCTGGGAGTGTCAGAGAAGTACCAGGGAGTGTCACACGAGTACCTGGGAGTGTGAGAGGTGTACCTGGGAATATCGGAGGTGTACCTAGGAATATCGGAGGTGTACCTGAGAGTGTCAGAGGTGTACTTGGGAGTCACAGAGGTGAACCAGGGAGTGTGAGAAGTGTACCTGGGAGTGTCTGGGGTGTACCTGGGAGTGTCAGAGGTGTACCTGGGAGTGTCACAGGAGTACCTGGGATTGTCAAAGGTGTACCTGGCAGTGTCAGAGGTGTATCTGGGAGTGTCAGAGATGTACCTGATAGTGTCAAAGGTGTATCTGGGAATGTCGGACGTGTACCTGGGAGTGTCAAAGGTGTACCAGGGAATGTCAGTGGAGTACTTGGGAGTGTCAGATCTGTACCTGGGAGTGTCAGATGTGTACCTTGGAGTGTTAGTGGTGTACCTGGAAGTGTCAGAGGTGTACCTGGGAGTGTCAGAGTTGTACCTGGCAGTGTCAGCGGTGTACCTGGGAGTGTCAGGAGGTACCAGGGAATGTCAGTGGAGTACCTGGGAGTGTCAGAGGTGTACCTGGGAGTTTCAGAGGTGTACCTAGGAGTGTCAGAGGTGTACCTTTGAGTGTCGGAGGTGTACCTGGGAGTGTAAGAAATGTACCTAGGAGTGTCGGAGGTGTACCTGGGAGCGTCGGAGGTGTACCTGGGAGTGTCACAGGTGTACTTGGGAGTGTCAGTGGAGTACCTGGGAGTGTCAGCGGTGTAACTGGGAGTGTCTAAGGTGTACCTGGGAGTGTCAGAGGTGTGCCTGAGAGTGTCAGAAGTGCACTTGGGAGTGTCAGAGGTGCACCTTGGAGTGACTGAGGTGTACCTGGGAGTGTCTGAGGTGTACCTGGCAGTGTCTGAGGTGTACCTGGCAGTGTCTGAGGTGTACCTGGCCGTGTCAGCGGTATACCTTGGAGTGTCAGCGGTGTACCTGGGAGTGTTAGACGTGTATCAGGGAGTGACAGAGGAGTACCTAGGAGTGTCAGAGGTGTGCCTGGGAGTGTGAGAAGTGTGCCTGGGAGTGTCTGGGGTGTACCTGGGAGTGTCAGGGTGTGCCACCAAGTGTCAGGGGTGTACCAGAGAATGTCATTGGACTACCTGGGAGTGTCAGAGGTGTACCTGGGGCGGTACAAGGGAGTGTCACAGGAGTACCACGGAGTGAAGGTGTACCTGGGAGGTGTGAGAGAGGTGCACCTGGGGTGTCTGAGAGGTATGCCTGGGAATTGTCAGAGGTGTACCTAGCAAGTGTCAGAGGTAGCCTGGGAGTGTCAGAGGTGTACCGGAGTGTAGAGGTGTACAGAGTGGCAGACACCAGGGAGTGTCAGAGTAGCCTGGGAGTGTCAGAGGTGTACCTGGAGTGTCAGAGGTGTACCTGGGAGTTTCGAGGTTGTACCTGGAGTGTCAGAGGTGTACCTGGGAGTGTCAGACATGTACCTGGGAGTGTCAGAGATGTACCTGGGAGTGTCAGAGGTGTATCTGGAAGTGTGCAGACGTGTACCTGGGAGTGTCAGGAGGTGTACAGGGAATGTCAGTGGAGAACCTGGGAGTGTCAGAGGTGTACCTGGAGTGTCGGAGGTGAACCTGGGAATGTCGAGGGGTGTACCAGGGAATGTCAGTGGTGTACCTGGGAGTGTCAGAGTGTACTAGGGTGTCAGAGGTGTACCTGGGAGTGTCGGAGGTGTACCTGGAGTGTGAGATGTACCTGGTGTCAGGGTGTACCTGGGAGTGTCAGAGGTTTACCTGGGAGTGTCAGGGTGTACCAGGAATGTCAGAGTACCTGGGAGTGTCAGATGTACTGGGAGTGTGCCAGAGGTGTACAGGGTTTCCAGAGGTGTACCAAAGGTGTCAGGATGTACCTGGGAGTGTCGGAGGTGTACCTGGGAGTGTAGAAGTGTACCTGGGAGTGTCGGAGGTGTACCTGGGAGTGTCGGAGGTGTACCGGGAGTGTCACAGGTGTACTTGGGAGTGTCAGTGGCGTACTGGGAGTGTCAGCGGTGTACCTGGGAGTGTCTGGAGGTGTACCTGGGAGTGTCAGAGGTGTGCCTGAGGGGTGTCAGAGGTGCACTTGGGGTGTCAGAGGTGCAGGTGACTGAGGAGGTGTACCTGGGAGTGTCTGAGGTGTACCTGGGAGTGTCTGAGGTGTACCTGGCAGTGTCTGAGGTGTACCTGGCAGTGTCAGCGGTGTACCTTGGGTGTCTGGCGGTGTACCTGGGAGTGTTAGGCGTGTATCAGGGAGTGACAGAGGTACCTAGGAGTGTCAGAGGTGTTACCTGGGAGTGTGAAGTGTACCTGGGAGTGTCAGAGGGTGTACCTGGGAGTGTCAGAGGTGTACCTGGGAGTGTCAGAGGGTGTACCGGGAATGTCGTGGAGTGCCTGGGGTGTCAGAGGTGTACCTGGGGTGTCAGGAGTTGTACCTGTGGGAGTGTCAGAGGTGTGCCTGGGAGTGTCAGAGGTGCATTTGGGAGTGTCAGAGGTGTACCTTGAGAGTGTCTGAGTGTACCTGGAGTGTCTGAGGTGTACCTGGCGGTGTCTGAGGTGTACCTGGGAGTGTCTGAGGGTGTACCTGGGAGTTTCAGAGGCATTACCTGGGAGTGTCGGCAGTGGCTGCTGGGAGTGTGTAGGGTGTATCAGGGAGTGTCAGAGGTACCTGGGAGTGTCAGAGGTGTACCTGGGGTGTCAGAGGTGTACCTGGGAGTGTCAGAGGTGTGCCCGGGAGTGTCAGAGGTGTACCTGGGAGTGTCGGAGGTGTACCTGGGAGTGTCGAGAGGTGTGCCTGGGGTGTCAGAGGTGTACCTGGGAGTGTCAGGGTGGCCGCAGGTGTCAGAGGTGTACCAGGGAATGTCAGTGGAGAACCTGGGAGTGTCAGGGTGTACCTGGGGTGTCGGGTGAACCTGGGAATGTCAGGGGTGTACCAGGGAATGTCAGTGGTGTACCTGGGGTGTCAGAGGTGTACCAGGGAATGTCGGTGGTGTGTACCTGGGAGTAGTCAGGGTGTACCTGGGAGTGTCGGAGGTGTACCTGGTGTGAGAGTGCAGGTGTCAGGTGTACCTGGGAGTGTCAGGGGGTGTACCAGAGTGTCAGATGTGCAGGAATGTCAGTAGATGTACCTGGGTGTCAGGAGGTGTACCTGGGGTGTAGAGGTGTGCCTGGGAGTGTCGGAGGTGTACCTGGGGCGTCGGGGTGTACCTGGGAGTGTCACAGGTGTACTTGGGAGTGTCAGTGGCGTACCTGGAGTGTCGGCAGTGGCCACCTGGGAGTGTCTGAGTGTACCTGGAGTGTCAGAGGTGTGCCTGAGGGGTGTCAGGGAGTGCACGGGAGTGTCAGGGGTGCACCTTGGGTGACTGAGGTGTACCTGGGAGTGTCTGAGGTGTGCCTGAAAGTGTCTGAGTGTACCTGGCAGTGTCTGAGGTGTACCTGGCCGTGTCAGCGGTGTACCTTGGAGTGTCAGCGGTGTGACCTGGGAGTGTTAGACGTGTATCAGGGAGTGACAGAGAGTACCTAGGAGTGTCAGAGGTTTTACCTGGGAGTGTCGGAGTTGTACCTGGGAGTGTCGGACTGGTACCTGGGTGTGAAGTGTACCTGGGAGTGTCGGATGTGTACCTGGGAGTGTCAGAGGTGTACTTGGGGAGTTTCAGGGTGTGCCTGGGAGTGTCAGCGGTGTACCTGGGAGTGTCTGACGTTAGCTGGGAGTGTCAGAGGTGCAAGTGTCAGAGGTGCATTTGGGAGTGTCAGAGGTGCACGCGGTGTCAGAGGTGTGCCTGGGAGTGTCTGAGGGTGTACCTGGCAGTGTCTGAGGGTGTACCTGGCAGTGTCTGAGGTGTACCTGGTAGTTTCAGCGGCGTGCCTGGGAGTGTCAGCGGTGTGCCTGGGAGTGTTAGAGGTGTATCGGGGTGACAGAGTACCTAGGGTGTCAGAGGTGTACCTGGGAGTGTCAGGGTGTACCTGGGTATCAGGTTTACCTGGGAGTGTCAGAGTTGTACCTGGGAGTGTCAGGGTGTACCTGGGAGCGTCAGG
>NW_024720245.1:0-13882 GCF_018991925.1 Homarus americanus
GGGAATTTGTTATACTTGATGAGGGGACTTTGCTATACACGATGAGGGGGCTTTGTTATACTCTATCAGGGGACTTTGTTATACTCGATCAGGGGGCCTTGTTATACTCGATCAGGGGACTTTGCTATACTCGATCAGGGGGGTTTGTTATACTCGATAAGGGGCCTTTGTTATACTCGATGAGGGGACTTTGTTATTGTCGATTAGGGGAATTTGTTATAATTGATCAGGGGACTTTGTTATACTCGATCAGGGGACCTTGCTCTACTCGATTAGGGGGCTTTGTTATACTCGATAAAGGGCCATTGTTATACTCGATGAGGGGACTTTGTTATACTCGATAAAGGGACTTTGCTTTACTCGATCAAGGGGCTTAGTTATACTCGATAAGGGGCCTTTGTTTTACTCGATGAGGGGACTTTGAAATTCTCGATTAGGGGAATTTGTTATACTTGATGAGGGGACTGTGTTATACTCGAATAGGGGATTTTGTTATACTCGATCAGGGGACTTTGTTATACCCGATCAGGCGACTTTGTTATACTCGATCAGGGGACATTGTTAAACTCGATCAGGGATCTTTGTTACACTCTATCAGGGGACTTTGTTATACTCGATCAGAGATCTTTGTTATACTTGTTTAGGGGCTTTGTTATACTCGTTCAAGTGACTTTGTTATACTCGATCAGGGGACTTTGTTATACTCGTTCAGGGGGCTTTGTTATACTCGATGAGGGGACTTTGTTATACTCGATGAGGGGACTTTAATATACTCGATGAGGGGGCTCTGTTATACTCGATGAGGGGACTTTGTTATACTCGATGAGGGGACTTTGTTATTCTCGATTAGGGGAATTTGTTATACTCGATAGGGGGCCTTTGTTATACTCGATGAGGGGACTTTGTTATTCTCCGATGAGGGACTTTGTTATTGTCGATTAGGGGAATTTGTTATACTTGATCAGGGGACTTTGTTATACTCGATCAGGGGACCTTGCTCTACTCGATCAGGGGGCTTTGTTATACTCGATAAGGGGCCTTTGTCATATTCGATGAGGGGACTTTGTTATACTCGATAAAGGGACTTTGCTATACTCGATCAAGGGGCTTAGTTATACTCGATAAGGGGCCTTTGTTTTACTCGATGAGGGGACTTTGTTATTCTCGATTAGAGGAATTTGTTATACTCGATGAGGGGACTTTGTTATTCTCGATTAGGAGAATTTGTTATACTTGATCAGGGGACTTTGTTATACTCGATCAGGGGACTTTGCTATACTCGATCAGGGGGCTTTGTTATACTCGATAAGGGGCTTTTGTTATACTCGATGAGGGGACTTTGTTATTCTCGATTAGAGGAATTTGTTATACTTGATAAGGGGACTTTGTTATACTCGATGAGGGGCCTTTGTTATACTCGATCAGGAGACTTTGTTATACTCAATCTGGGGACTTTGTTATGCTCGATCAGTGGCCTTTGTTATACTCGATCGGGGACTTTGTTATACCGATCAGGGGACTTTGTTAACTCGATCAGGGGCCTTTGTTATATTCGATGAGGAGCCTTTGTTATACTCGATCAGGGGACTTTGTTATACTCGATCAGGGGTCTTTGTTGTACTCGATCAGGGGGGCTTTGTTGTACTCGATTAGGGGCCTTTGTTATACTCGATAAGGGGCCATTGTTATACTCGATCAGGGGACTTTGTTATACTAGATAAGGGGACTTTGTTATACTCGATCAGGGGCCTTTGTTATACTCGTTCAGAGGACTTTGTTATACTCGATGAGGTAACTTTGTTATTCTCGATTAGGGGAATTTGATATACTTGATGATGGGACTTTGTTATACTCGATCAATGGATTTTGTTAAACTCGATGAGGGGCCTTTGTTGTACTCGATCAGGGGCCTTTGTTGTACTCCATCACGGGACTTTGTTATACTCGATCAGGGGCCTTTGTTATACTCGCTAAGGGGAATTTAATATACTCGATCAGGGGACTTTGTTATACTCGTTCAGGGGACTTTGTTATCCTCGATCAGGGATCTTTGTTATACTCGTTCAGGGGCTTTGTTATACTCGATCAGGGGACTTTGTTACTCTCGATCAGGGATCTTTGTTATACTCGTTCAGGGGGCTTTGTTATACTCGGTCAGGTGACTTTGTTATACTCGAAGAGGGGGCTTTGTTATACTCTATTAGGGGACTTTGTTATACTCGATAAGCGGACTTTAATATACTCGTTCAGGGGACTTTGTTATACTCGATCAGGGGACATTGTTATACTCGATGAGGGGACTTTGTTATTCTCGATTAGGGGAATTTGTTATACTTGATGAGGGGACTTTGTTATACACGATGAGGGGGCTTTGTTATACTCTATCAGGGGACTTTGTTATACTCGATAAGGGGGCTTTGTTATACTCGATCGGGGACTTTGTTATATGATCAGGGGACTGCTATACTCGATCAGGGGGCTTTGTTATACTTTCTAGGGGCCTTTGTTGCTCGATGAGGGACTTTGTTGTGTCGATTAGGGAATTTGTTGCCGCTGATCAGGGACTTTGTTATACTCGATCAGGGGACCTTCTTCTACTCGATCAGGGGCTTTGTTATACTCGATAAGGGGCCTTTGTTATACTCGATGAGGGGACTTTGTTATACTCGATAAAGGGAATTTGCTATACTCGATCAAGGGGCTTAGTTATACTCGATAAGGGGCCTTTGTTTTACTCGCTGAGGGGACTTTGAAATTCTCGATTAGGGGAATTTGTTATACTTGATGAGGGGACTGTGTTATACTCGAATAGGGGATTTTGTTATACTCGATCAGGGGACTTTGTTATTCCCGATCAGGCGACTTTGTTATACTCGATCAGGGGACATTGTTAAACTCGATCAGGGATCTTTGTTACACTCTATCAGGGGACTTTGTTATACTCGATCAGAGATCTTTGTTATACTTGTTTAGGGGCTTTGTTATACTCGTTCAGGTGACTTTGTTATACTCGATCAGGGGACTTTGTTATACTCGTTCAGGGGGCTTTGTTATACTCGATGAGGGGACTTTGTTATACTCGATGAGGGGACTTTAATATACTCGATGAGGGGGCTCTGTTATACTCGATGAGGGGACTTTGTTATACTCGATGAGGGGACTTTGTTATTCTCGATTAGGGGAATTTGTTATACTCGATCAGGGCTTTGTTATGTACTCGATAAGGGGCGCTGTTATACTCGATGAGGGGACTTTGTTGTGTCGATTGAAATTTGTTATACTTGATCAGGGGACTTTGTTATACTCGATCGGGGGACCTTGCTCTACTCGATCAGGGGGCTTTGTTATACCTCGATAAGGGCCTTTGTTATATTCGATGAGACTTTGTTAGCCACTCGATAAAGGGACTTTGCTATACTCGATCAGGGCTTAGTTATACTCGATAAGGGGCCTTTGTTTTTTACTCGATGGGGGACTTTGTTTATTTCTCGATTAGAGAATTTGTTATACTCTGATGAGGGGACTTTGTTATTCTCGATTAGGAGAATTTGTTATACTTGATCAGGGGACTTTGTTATACTCGATCAGGGGACTTTGCTATACTCGATCAGGGGGCTTTGTTATACTCGATAAGGGGCTTTTGATATACTCGATGAGGGGACTTTGTTATTCTCGATTAGAGGAATTTGTTATACTTGATCAGGGGACTTTGTTATACTCGATGAGGGGCCTTTGTTATACTCGATCAGGAGACTTTGTTATACTCAATCTGGGGACTTTGTTATGCTCGATCAGTGGCCTTTGTTATACTCGATCGGGGACTTTGTTACTTCGATCAGGGGACTTTGTTAACTCGATCAGGGGCCTTTTGTTGTTATATTCGATGAGGCCTTTGTTATACTCGATCAGGGGACTTTGTTATACTCGATCGAAGGGTCTGTTGTACTCGATCAGGGGCTTTGTTGTACTCGATTGGGGCCTTTTGTTATACTAGATAAGGGAATACCATTGTTATACTCGATCAGGGGACTTTGTTATACTCGATAAGGGGACTTTGTTATACTCGATCAGGGGCCTTTGTTATACTCGTTCAGGGGACTTTGTTATACTCGATGAGGTAACTTTGTTATTTTCGATTAGGGGAATTTGTTATACTTAATGAGGGGACTTTGTTATACTCGATCAATGGATTTTGTTAAACTCGATGAGGGGCCTTTGTTGTACTCGATCAGGGGCCTTTGTTGTACTCCATCACGGGACTTTGTTATACACGATCAGGGGCCTTTGTTATACTCGCTAAGTGGACTTTAATATACTCGATCAGGGGACTTTGTTATACTCGTTCAGGGGACTTTGTTATCCTCCATCAGGGATCTTTGTTATACTCGTTCAGGGGCTTTGTTATACTCGATCAGGGGACTTTGTTATACTCGATCAGGGATCTTTGTTATACTCGTTCAGGGGGCTTTGTTATACTCGGTCAGGTGACTTTGTTATACTCGAAGAGGGGGCTTTGTTATACTCTATCAGGGGACTTTGTTATACTCGATAAGCGGACTTTAATATACTCGATCAGGGGACTTTGTTATACTCGATCAGGGGACTTTGTTATACTCGATGAGGGGACTTTGTTATACTCGATTAGGGGAATTTGTTATACTTGATGAGGGGACTTTGTTATACACGATGAGGGGGCTTTGTTATACTCTATCAGGGGACTTTGTTATATACTCGATCGGGGGCTTTGTTATATGATCAGGGGACTTTGTTATATACTCGATCGAAGTTTTGCTATATACTCGATCAGGGGCTTTGTTATATACTCGATAAGGGCCTTTGTTATACTGATGAGGGACTTTGTTGTGTGTGTCGATTAGGGGAATTTGTTATATGATCAGGGGACTTTGTTATACTCGATCAGGGGACGCCCTTCTCGATCAGGGGCTTTGTTATACTCGATGAGGGGCCTTTGTTATACTCGATGAGGGGACTTTGTTATACTCGATAAAGGGAATTTGCTATACTCGATCAAGGGGCTTAGTTATACTCGATAAGGGGCCTTTGTTTTACTCGATGAGGGGACTTTGAAATTCTCGATTAGGGGAATTTGTTATACTTGATGAGGGGACTGTGTTATACTCGAATAGGGGATTTTGTTATACTCGATCAGGGGACTTTGTTATACCCGATCAGGCGACTTTGTTATACTCGATCAGGGGACATTGTTAAACTCGATCAGGGATCTTTGTTACACTCTATCAGGGGACTTTGTTATACTCGATCAGAGATCTTTGTTATACTTGTTTAGGGGCTTTGTTATACTCGTTCAAGTGACTTTGTTATACTCGATCAGGGGACTTTGTTATACTCGTTCAGGGGGCTTTGTTATACTCGATGAGGGGACTTTGTTATACTCGATGAGGGGACTTTAATATACTCGATGAGGGGGCTCTGTTATACTCGATGAGGGGACTTTGTTATACTCGATGAGGGGACTTTGTTATTCTCGATTAGGGGAATTTGTTATACTCGATCAGGGACTTTGTTATATACTCGATCAGGGACTTTCTATACTCGATGAGGGGCTTTGTTATACTCGATAAGGGGCCTTTGTTATACTCGATGAGGGGACTTTGTTATTCTCGATTAGGGAATTTGTTATATGATCAGGGGACTTTATTTATACTCGATCGGGGACTTTGTTATAATCGATTGAGGGCTTTGTTTATACTCGATAAGGGGCTTTGTTATACTCGATGAGGGACTTTGTTATTCTCGATTAGGGAATTTGTTATTCTTGATCAGGGGACTTTGTTATACTCGATCAGGGGACTTTGCTATAGTCGATCAGGGGGCTTTGTTATACTCGATAAGGGGCTTTTGTTATACTCGATGAGGGGACTTTGTTATTCTCGATTAGGGGAATTTGTTATACTTGATATGAGGGACTTTGTTATACTCGATCACGGGACTTCTTCTCTCGGTCAGGTGACTTTGTTATACTCTATGAGGGGGCTTTGTTATACTCTATCAGGGGACTTTGTTATACTAGATCAGTGGACTTTGTTATACTCGATCAGGGGACATTGTTATACTCGTTGAGGGGAATTTGTTATACTTGATCAGGGGACTTTGTTATACTCGATCACGGGACTTTGTTATACTCGATCCGGGGCCTTTGTTATACTCGTTGAGGGGGCTTTGTTATACTCGGTCAGTTGAGTTTGTTATACTCGATGAGGGGGCTTTGTTATACTCTATCAGGGGACTTTGTTATACTCGATTTGGGATCTTTGTTATACTCGTTCAAGGGGCTTTGTTATTCTCGATGAGGGGGCTTTGTTATACTCTATCAGGGGACTTTGTTATACTCGATAAGGGGACTATAATATACTCGATCAGGGGACTTTGTTATACTCGTTCAGGGGACTTTGTTATACTCGTTCAGGGTATTTGTTATACTCGATCAGGGCTCTTTGTTATACTCGTTCAGGGGGCTTTGCTATACTCGGTCAGGTGACTTTGTTATACACGATGAGGGGGCTTTGTTATACTCTATCAGGGGACTTTGTTATACTCGATCAGGGGACTTCCTTACACTCGATAAGGGGAATTTGATATTTTCGATCAAGGGGCGTTGTTATACTCGATTAGGGGCCTTTGTTATACTCGATCAGGGGACTTTGTTATACCCGATCAGTGGAATTTGTTTTACTCGATCAAGGGGCTTTGTTATACTCGATTAGGGGACTTTGTTATACTCGATAAGGGGACTTTGTTATACCCGATCAAGTGGACTTTGTTTTTACTCGATCAGGGACTTTGTTCTACTCAGTCAGGGGACTTTATTGCTCTCGATCAGAGGTTTTGTTATACTCGATCAGGACTTTGTTATACTTGATCAAGTGCTTTTGTTTATACTCATTGAGGCGATTTGTATACTCGATGAGCGGACTTTGTTATACTGATCAGGGTCTTTGTTGCCACTCTATCTGGGGACTTTGTTATATACTCGATGAGGGGACTTTCTTACACTCGATCAGGGAAATTTGTTATTTTCGATGAGGGGGCGTTGTTATACTCGATCAGTGGACTTTATTATACTCGATCAGTGGAGTTTGTTATACTCGATTTGGGGACTTTGTTATACTCGATCAGGTGACTTTGTTATACTCGATCAGGGGACTTTGTTATACTCGATTAGGGGGCTTTGTTATACTTGATCATGGGCCTTTGTTGTTCTCGATGAGGGGCCTTTGTTATACTCGATAAGGGACTTTTGTTATACTCGATAAGGGACTTTTGTTATACTCGATCAGGGGAATTTGTTATACTCGATCAGGGGACTTTGTTATACTCGATAAGGGGACTTTGTTATACTCGATTAGGGAACTTTGTTATACTCGATCAGGGGACTTTCTTATACTCGATCAGGGGACTTTCTTATACTCGATCAGGGGACTTTGGTATGCTTGATGAGTTGCCTTTGTTATACTCGTTCAGGGGAATTTTTTTTTACATGATCAGGGTACATCAGTGGACTTTGTTATACTCGATCAGGGGACTTTAATATACTCGATCAGGGGACTTTGCTATACTCGATGAGGGGCATGTTGTTATACTCGTTCAGGGGCCTTTGTTATACTCGATCAGGGGACTTTGTTATACTCAATCTGGGGACTTTGTTATACTCGATCTGTGGCCTTTGTTATACTCGATCGGGGACTCTGTTATACTCGATCAGGGGACTTTGCTATAATTGATGAGAGGCCTATGTTATACTCGTTCAGGGGAATTTGTTGTACTTGATCAGGGTACATCAGTGGACTTTGTTATACTCGATCAGGGGACTTTTATATTCTCGGTGAGGGGACTTTGCTATACTCGATGAAGGGTCTTTGTTATACTCGATCAGGGGACTTTGTTATACTCAATCTGGGGACTTTGTTAACTCGATCAGGGGCCTTTGTTATAATCGATGAGGAGCCTTTGTTATAATCGATCAGGGGACTTTGTTATACTCGATCAGGGGTCTTTGTTGTACTCGATCAGGGGGCTTTGTTGTACTCGATTAGGGGCCTTTGTTATACTCGATAAGGGGCCATTGTTATACTCGATCATGGGACTTTGTTATACTCGATAACGGGACTTTGTTATACTCGATCAGGGGCCTTTGTTATACTCGTTCAGGGGACTTTGTTATACTCGATGAGGGACTTTGTTATTCTCGATTAGGGGAATTTGTTATACTTGATGAGGGGACTTTGTTATTCTCGATCAATGGATTTTGTTAAACTCGATGAGGGGCCTTTGTTGTACTCGATCAGGGGCATTTGTTGTACTCCATCACGGGACTTTGTTATACTCGATCAGGGGCCTTTGTTTATACTCGCTAAGGGGACTTTAATATACTCGATCAGGGGACTTTGTTATACTGGTTCAGGGGACTTTGTTATACTCGATCAGGGATCTTTGTTATGCTCGTTCAGGGCTTTGTTATACTCGATAAGGGAACTTTGTTATACTCGATGAGGGATCTTTGTTATACTCGTTCAGGGGGCTTTGTTATACTCGGTCAGGTGACTTTGTTATACTCGATGAGGGGGCTTTGTTATAATCTATCAGGGGACTTTGTTATACTCGATAAGCGGACTTTAATATACTCGATCAGGGGACTTTGTTATACTCGTTCAGGGGGCTTTGTTATACTCTATCAGGGGACTTTGTTATACTCGATCAGGGGGCTTTGTTATACTCGATGAGGGGATTTTGTTATACTCGATGAGGGGACTTTGTTATTCTCGATTAGGGGAATTTGTTATACTTGATGAGGGGACTTTGTTATACACGATGAGGGGGCTTTGTTATACTCTATCAGGGGACTTTGTTATATGCTCGATGAGGGAAGCTGTTATATGTTTTGTTATACTCGATCAGGGGACTTTGCTATACTCGATCAGGGCTCGGTACTCGATAAGGGGCCTTTGTTATACTCGATGAGGGGACTTTGTTATTGTCAATTAGGGGAATTTGTTATACTTGATCAGGGGACTTTGTTATACTCGATCAAGGGACCTTGCTCTACTCGATCAGGGGGCTTTGTTATACTCGATAAGGGGCCTTTGTTATACTCGATGAGGGGACTTTGTTATTGTCGATTAGGGGAATTTGTTATACTCGATCAGGGGACTTTGTTATACTCGATCAGGGGACTTTGTTATACTCGATCAGGGACCTTTGTTATAATCGATCAGGGGGCTTTGTTATATTCGATGAGGGGACTTTGTTATACTCGATCAGGGGACTTTGGTATACTCGATCAGGGGGCTTTATTATACTCGATAAGGGGCCTTTGTTATACTCGATGAGGGGACTTTGTTATTGTCGATTAGGGGAATTTGTTATACTTGATCAGGGGACTTTGTTATATTCGATCAGGGGACCTTGCTCTACTCGATCAGGGGGCTTTGTTATACTCGATAAGGGGCCTTTGTTATACTCGATGAGGGGACTTTGTTATACTCGATAAAGGGACTTTGCTATACTCGATCAAGGGGCTTAGTTATACTCGATAAGGGGCCTTTGTTTTACTCGATGAGGGGACTTTGAAATTCTCGATTAGGGGAATTTGTTATACTTGATGAGGGGACTGTGTTATACTCGAATAGGGGATTTTGTTATACTCTATCAGGGGCCTTTGTTTATTCGATCAGGAGCCTTTGTTATACTTTATCAGGGGACTTTGTTATACTTTATCAGGGGACTTTGTTATACTCGATCAGGGGCCTTTGTTATACTCGATTAGGGGCCTTTGTTATACTTTATCAGGGGACTTTGTTATACTCGATCAGGGATCTTTGTTATACTCGTTCAGGTGGCTTTGTTATACTCGGTCAGGTGACATTGTTATACTCGATGAGGGGGCTTTGTTATACTCTATCAGGGGAGTTTGTTATACTCGATAAGGGGACTTTAATATACTCGATTAGGGGACTTTGTTATACTCGTTCAGGGGAATTTGTTATCTTCGATCTGGGATCTTTGTTATACTCGTTCAGGAGGGCTTTGTTATACTCGATCAGGGGACTTTGTTATACGCGATCAGGAGACTTTCTTATTCTCAATCAGAGGACATTGTTATACTCGATGAGTGGACTTTGTTATACTCGATCAGGGAATTTAATATACTCGATGAGGGGAATTTTCTATACCCGATCAGGGGACTTTGTTATACTCGATCAGGGGACTTTGTTATACTCTATCAGGGGACTTTGTTATACTCGATCAGGGATCTTTGTTATACTCGTTCAGGGGGCTTTGTTATACTCGATGAGGTAACTTTGTTATTCTCGATTAGGGGAATTTGATATACTTGATGATGGGACTTTGTTATACTCGATCAATGGATTTTGTTAAACTCGATGAGGGGCCTTTGTTGTACTCGATCAGGGGCCTTTGTTGTACTCCATCACGGGACTTTGTTATACTGGATCAGGGGCCTTTGTTATACTCGCTAAGGGGACTTTAATATACTCGATCAGGGGACTTTGTTATACTCGTTCAGGGGACTTTGTTATCCTCGATCAGGGATCTTTGTTATACTCGTTCAGGGGCTTTGTTATACTTGATCAGGGGACTTTGTTATACTCGATCAGGGATCTTTGTTATACTCGTTCAGGGGGCTTTGTTATACTCGGTCAGGTGACTTTGTTATACTCGATGATGGGGCTTTGTTATACTCTATCAGGGGACTTTGTTACACTCGATAAGCGGACTTTAATATACTCGATTAGGGGACTTTGTTATACTCGTTCAGGGGACTTTGTTATACTCGATGAGGGGACTTTGTTATTCTCGATTAGGGGAATTTGTTATACTTGACGAGGGGACTTTGTTATATACGATGAGGGGGCTTTGTTATACTCTATCAGGGGACTTTGTTATACTCGATCAGGGGGCTTTGTTACACTCGATGAGGGGACTTTGTTATACTCGATGAGGGGACTTTGTTATTCTCGATTTGGGGAATTTGTTATACTTGATCAGGGGACTTTGTTATACTCGATCAGGGGACTTTGCTCTACTCGGTCAGGGGGCTTTGTTATACTCGATAAGGGGCCTTTGTTATACTCGATGAGGGGACTTTGTTATACTCGATAAAGGGACTTTGCTGTACTCGATCAAGGGGCTTAGTTATACTCGATAAGGGGCCTTTGTTTTACTCGATGAGGGGACTTTGAAATTCTCGATTAGGGGAATTTGTTATACTTGATGAGGGGACTGTGTTTTACTCGAATAGGGGATTTTGTTATACTCGATGAGGTGGCCTTTGTTTACTCGATGAGGGGCCTTTGTTATACTTTATCAGGGGACTTTGTTATACTTTATCAGGGGACTTTGTTATACTCGATTAGGGGCCTTTGTTATACTCGATTAGGGGCATTTGTTATACTTTATCAGGGGACTTTGTTATACTCGATCAGGGATCTTTGTTATACTCGTTCAGGTGGCTTTGTTATACTCGGTCAGGTGACTTTGTTATACTCGATGAGGGGGCTTTGTTATACTCTATCAGGGGACTTTGTTATACTCGTTCAGGGGAATTTGTTATCTTCGATCAGGGATCTTTGTTATACTCGTTCAGGGGGCTTTGTTATACTCGATCAGGGGACTTTGTTATACGCGATCAGGAGACTTTCTTATTCTTAATCAGAGGACTTTGTTATACTCGATGAGTGGACTTTGTTATACTCGATCAGGGAATTTAATATTCTCGATCAGGGGAATTTTCTATACCCGATCAGGGGACTTTGTTATACTCGATCAGGGGACTTTGTATACTCTATCAGGGGACTTTGTTATACTCGATCAGGGATCTTTGTTATACTCGTTCAGGGGGCTTTGTTATTCTCGATTAGGGGAATTTGTTATACTCGATCAGGGGACTTTGTTATACTCGATGAGGTGACTTTGTTATACTCGATCAGGGGACTTTGTTATACTCGATCAGGGCCCTTTGTTTTACTCGATCAGGGGGCTTTGTTTTACTCGATCAGGGGGCTTTGTTATACTTGATCAGGGGACTTTGTTATACTAGATCATTGGACTTTGTTATACTCGATCAGGGGACTTTAATGTACTCGATGAGGGGGGCTTTGTTATACTCGATCAGGGGACTTTGTTATACCCGATCAGGCGACTTTGTTATACTCGATCAGGGGACATTGTTATACTCAATCAGGGAACTTTGTAAAATACTCTATCAGGGGACTTTGTTATTCTCGATCAGGGATCTTTGTTATACTCGTTCAGGGGCTTTGTTATACTCGTTCAGGTGACTTTGTTATACTCGATCAGGGCACTTTGTTATACTCGTTCAGGGGGCTTTGTTATACTCGATGAAGGGACTTTGTTATACTCGATGAGGGGACTTTAATATACTCGATTAGAGAATTTGTTATACTTGATCAGGGGACTTTGTTATACTCGATCAGGGGACTTTGCCTACTCTCGATCAGGGGGGCTTTGTTATACTCGATAAGGGGCCTTTGTTATACTCGATGAGGGACTTTGTTATTCTCGATTAGAATTTGTTATACTTGATCAGGGGACTTTGTTATACTCGATGAGGGACTTTTGCTATACTCGATCAGGGGCTTGTTATACTCGATAAGGGGCTTTTGTTATACTCGATGAGGGGACTTTGTTATTCTCGATTAGGGGAATTTGTTATACTTGATCAGGGGACTTTGTTATACTCGATCTGGTGACATTGCTATACTCGATCAGGGGGCTTTGTTATACTCGATAAGGGGCCTTTGTTATACTCGATGAGGGGACTTTGTTATTCTCGATTAGGGGAATTTGTTATACTTGATGAGGGGACTTTGTTATACTCCATCACGGGACTTTGCTATACTCGGTCAGGTGACTTTGTTATACTCTATGAGGGGGCTTTGTTATACTCTATCAGGGGACTTTGTTATACTAGATCAGTGGACTTTGTTATACTCGATCAGGGGACTTTGTTATACTGGTTGAGGGGACTTTGTTATCCTCGATCAGGGATCTTTGGTATACTCGTTCAAGGGAATTTGTTATACTCGATGAGGGGACTTTGTTATACTCGATCAGGGATCTTTGTTATACTCGTTCAGGGGGCTTTGTTTTACTCGGTCAGGTGACTTTGTTATACTCGATGAGGGGGCTTTGTTATACTCTATCAGGGGACTTTGTTATACTCGATAAGGGGACTTTAATATACTCGATCAGGGGACTTTGTTATACTCGGTCAGAGGACTTTGTTATACTCGATCAGTGGATTTTGTTATACTCGATGAGGGGCCTTTGTTGTACTCGATTAGGGGCCTTTGTTGTACTCGATCACGGGACTTTGTTATACTCGATCAGAGGCCTTTGTTATACTCGATGAGGGGGCTTTGTTATACTCTATCAGGGAACTTTGTTATACTCTATAAGGGGACTATAATATACTCGATCAGGGACTTTGTTATACTCGTTCAGGGGACTTTGTTATACTCGTTCAGGGTATTTGTTATACTCGATCAGGGCTCTTTGTTATACTCGTTCAGGGGGCTTTGTTATACTCGGACAGGTGACTTTGTTATACACGATGAGGGGGCTTTGTTATACTCTATCAGGGGACTTTGTTATACTCGATCAGGGGACTTCCTTACACTCGATCAGGGGAATTTGTTATTTTCGATCAAGGGGCTTTGTTATACTCGATTAGGGGACTTTGTTATACTCGATCACGGGACTTTGTTATACCCGATCAGTGGACTTTGTTTTACTCGATCAAGGGGCTTTGTTATACTCGATTAAAGGACTTTATTATACTCGATCAGGGGACTTTGTTATA
>NW_024720246.1:0-36700 GCF_018991925.1 Homarus americanus
TGAATTTGTTATTGATGTCGATGTGAATCCTATCTGAGCAGAGGACTGTAAGGGATGGACAGGTCTGGGTTAGATTGCTATGTTTCACTCAATATTTTCAGAATTACTTTTATTGATGAAGCCCTGAGATTTTGACCAATTTTTAAGGTCATATTTACCATCACTATAATAATAAGTATGTCCACACAATGCATGTATGTATGTATGTATGTATGTATGTATGTATCTATGTGTGTGTATGTGTGTGTGTGTGTGTGTGTGTGTCAGGTATAGCCAGATACAATCGAATACTACATATGGCTAGACATTATTGCCATGATAACCTCGACCATCAGTGACCATCAATATGACAGCTACTTCGGAATTAATGGTGAGTGGTGCTGTGTCCCTCTCTGGTAACACTCCCACTTTAGGACCCAGATTGTCAAGTGTTATTAAGAACTTTCAGCACCAGAACAAACATTGTGTGTTTGTTATGTGTTACCAGGAAGATAAACAACTATAACAGTAAAATGTATGAATTAAAATAATGCGTTACTACAATTATGTCATAGGTATCATAATAATTTACTATGAGTGCCATATTCATACTGTATATATAATGTGCACTGCGTTATATTAATATTACCATATAATGCTGTTGCTGTAGAAAATTACATGGCACTTATACAGCAAGGTGCCAGCCACGTTCACGATATTGCTTCATTAAGATTTGTGAAACAGATAGACAAGGTCATCATCCTTGGGGTCATGACCAGTCCTCGTGATGGAGGACCTTTCACCTGATGTCTGCTTATTATTAACCTCAATTACTACAATTAGACTTCCTCATTGTTATAACTTCATTTCATTAATTTAGACAATAGATCAATCAGTCTCACACAGTAATGATAATTAATTGATGGAACATTTACCAGCAGGAAATATTTATAATTGTCAGAATTATTATTATTAACATTTGATGGTTTATAATACTATTGTACCTTGCAAAGTCAGAATAAAAAAAAAATCATATGTAATTCGTTTGTTACTTGTGGGTGTTTATGAGTGTCAGGCAGCTTTGAGTTGGGAGAGATTACTTAGGTTCATCTACTTAATATGATAAACATCTGCCTCAGTACACAGTGAACCCTTATTAACAGAATTGTATGTTATAAATATCTCACAAGGTTCCTGTCACCTACATCGTGTTATTGTGTCGTTAATGTTATAATGGTTCAGTCAGCTTCAACAACTAAGTATTTTAATACGTATTCTAGGTTCGTAAATCCATGGGTAGTTGTTGATATTATTATTATTATTTATTATTATTATTATTATATTATTATTATTATTATTATTATTATTATCTAATATACTATAGGACTATCCGTCTGTCTGTCTGTCTGTCTGTCTGTCTGTCTGTCTGTATGTTTGTCTGTCTGTGCAGACGAAATAGCACAATCGTTTTTCATCAAATTTGGTGGAAAAATCGCAAAAAAATCGTAGAGTGGAACAAACCTGGTCCCATGTCGATGGTTTCTTTAGGAAGAAATTAGTTAACAATTTTATTTACGATGGAAAACGATGCCAGTCTACGGACTTGGCGCACCTAATTAACTATGCAAGTCTACGGAATTGGCACACCCTCATTCGCTGTACGCTGTCACAAACATTCAAACTCTACAAGGGCACGAACGTGCCGCGATCCTGTGTAAACCTATTTTGGAGGGTGCCGGGACTCACATATCAGTGGGCCTATGCGCTGTCCGCTGGGACCCCTCTCTCCGAGATCCCCTGCTGGTCTAGCCTGGGTATTCGAAGCACCCAGTTACTGTGTGTTGCCACGAGGAGGCATAGCAGGAGTCTTGATGGTGAAGAGGCTGTGTACTGGCAGGGGAAGACTTATGGAAGTTGCTTCCCTGTTCGCTACCAGGACTAGCCAACGGCGGTAGCTCAAGCAGAGAGGAGCAAGCAGTGCTTGCACCTTCAGAATACTGCCACAGTAAGGCAACTTGACATAGGATAGTCGAATCAAATGCTTATTTCCATGAGGATCCTTTGTTTAGGCTTAAGCCTGGTCTATAATCAGTAATAGCATGTCTACAGGACTATGTGAAAGTTTATTTGATATAATTCCAAGCATTCCATTGATTTTGGACTATCCACGGCTGGGGATCACTACAGTTCTACATTCTATGGTTTAATAATAGAACTTCACATTATACGCACAAACGGGCGAAATGCAGGTATAGATACACGCAGGAAAACATAGGAACCAATACGCTTATCGATAATGTTTAACAAACACAATTACTGAATCTAGTCAAGGACTCTATACTGCAGGAGGTTGGCTCAATCAGTGTCGCCAGCGGCTGCAATATAAAGCACTTTAAGCCTATTGCACCTTACATGACATCAGATTATTCAATAAAATAATTTATATATAATCAGTAACTTATTGACATCCAACTTTAGATATCAAGGAATAATGTCTCAAAATCGATCTTTCACTGACCCCAGCCTGAGCCGCGAAAGAATAGTTTCGTTAATTTTGTTTGTTTTTAGATCGTGGGGATGGATCGATCAACCATTGACCCCGGCCTGAGCCGTGAAAGAATTGTTTGTTTTATTTATTTCTTTTTTTAGATTGTAGCGATGGATCGATCGATCACTGACCCCGGCCTGAGCCGCGAAAGAATAGTTTCAGTTCTTCCTTTTTCTTTTATTTATTTTTTTTGTCGTGGTGGATGGATCGATCGATCACTGACCCCGGCCTAAGCCGTGAAAGTAAAGTTTGTTATTACTGTACAAATCTTGCTTAGGACCTTGGTCAATGAGTCACAATTCAGACAGTTCGTCTGGTTTGAACTCATAATTTGAAAATAATGAAGTTGAATTTTGTATAGTGTAGTGAGTGGCTGATAGTCAGGATAATAATGAAGATGGTTGTTAGGGTGAAAGTGAAGAATTGTTAGTGTGACAGTGACGAGAGATACTAGGATAAATAGTGAGGGTGATAGGGAAAATGGTTCTAGGCCGATAGTGAAGATTTGTTAGGGTGATAGTGAGGGCTGTGAAGATGTTAGGCCGATAGTGAAGATTTGTTCGGGTGATAGTGAGGGTGACAGTGAAGCTGTTAGAATGAATAGTGAGGATAATAGTGAAGATGTTAGGATGAATAGTACAGGTGAGAGTGAATATGTTATTTGGTTGATAATGAAGATGTGTATTAAGATGATAGTGAAGATATGTGTTAGGATGATAGTAAAGATTTGTTAGGATGATAGTGAAGATGTGTTAGAATGATAGTGAGGGTGATAGTGAAGATATGTCTGAGAATGACAGTGAGGGTGTTAGGATGATAGTGAAGATGTATGTAAGGATGATAGTGAGGATGTGTATTAGGATAGTGAAGATGTGTTAGGATGATAGTAAAGATGTGTGGTAGAATGATATTGACGGTGATAGTGAAGATGTGTCTTAGGATAATAGTGATGTTAAGTAAGACCATCCACACAGGCCAGCACCCATACACACAGGCAGGCACCCATACACTAATGTGAATGACTGTTACAATGTTTATGGCACTTGTCAGACCGGATGGACACTATTAGTTACAGCCTCAAAGAATAACATCTAATATCTATTATACTATAGGACTAGGCGTGTGTCTGTTTGTGTGTGTGTCTGTTCTGGGCAGCCGAACGGCACAATCGTTTTTCATCATACTTGGTGGAAAAATCGCAAAAATTCGTAGAGTGGAACAAACCTGCTCCCATGTCGATGGTTTCTTTAGGAAGGCGTTAGTTAACAATCTTATTTACGATGGAAAACGATGCAAGTCTATAGACTTGGCGCACCCTAATTAACCATGCAAGTCTACGCCTTAGCACCTCATTCGCTGTACGTCTGTCACGAGCTCAAACTCACAAGGACACGAACGTGCCCGCGATCACTTGTTCGTATTACTATTATATTTATTATTATTACGTCTGCTAATGTCGTGATTGTCTCTATTTTACAGAGGAATTTCAGTTACTGCTGTTTTATGAGCGAGTTGTGTTGCTGCCAAGAACCTTCAGCTATGTATTTCTATTACCACATTGTAATGAAAATTTTACACTGACAGTTGCGGGCCTGTTGTAACCTTCCACCACCCTACCCTGACAGTTGCGGGTCTGCTGTAACCTGCCACCACCATACACTGGCAGCTGTGACTCTGTTATTGCGTCAATATACAGCACTATACTGATATTAATCCATTATCGTTCACTATGGAGGCCTTAAATGACACTGACTGTCCAGATCTCAGTATTTGACAGGGGTCGACGAACTTTGTCTTATAGTATTTACTATTTCATAAACAATTCGGTAATATAAAGAATTAGTATTTGAACCTTCGACTAGAACTTCAAAGTAATAAATTTCTTGCTACATTGGAGTATTTGATCATGTTGTATTTTCTCAGTAACATTAAAGTGTATAACTATAGTTTCTGTATAACATAGTGTATAAAAAGACGAAAACTTTCTCCAAAAAAAAGTATCTTTATGATTTTGTGAGAGACGAAAGATTTTAACAACACTACCGAGACACCAGGAGTCGCAGTGTTCATTTTGAAAGTCATCAGACCTCCTCCATTACATTACATTATACATGTGTTGATAGTGGGTAAGAATTACTTGAAAGTCTCGAGATACGCCCACTCCACTACAACGCGCCCACTCCACCACAACACGCCCACTCCACTACAACACCCCACTCCACCACAACACGCCCACTCCACTACAACACCCCACTCCACCATAACACGCTCACTCCACTACAAACCCCCACTCCACTATCATCGAACCATAAATTTAAAGATGGAAGCATAACAGTTGACCCACAAATCTTTTTCAATACCTGACCTACAGTATCAGTTGTTTAGCAAATATCGTTTGCAGTATTAAGTACTGTTGGTCTCCATATGAGAGACCAACACTCACTAACTCCGCTTGTTACAGCTGCCTCACCTTATACGTCTGGTCTAATCTGTTAGTAATGTACGATAAAAATGACACACCCTGAGAAAAAGGAGATATTATTAGTGAGTTGTGACACTAAGGATAAACCCACGATGAAGAGCCAATTGACACACGTAGTCTACAGAAATTCGAGATGTGGAACTAATTGTGACAGCAAGTAAGGTGATATTAAGTTAGATCCTCAGTATGAGTATATTTACATTGTTTACCTGAAGATTATCCCCAGCTTATTTCTCCTGATAATTAATCAAACATTTTTATGCTATCTGGTGGGGGGTTAGGTTAGGTTAGGTTAGGTTAGGTCTGGTTAGGTTAGGTTTGGAGTTAGGTATTTAATCAATTAAATTTCAATTTATAGTTTATTCCTTGCTGTACAATACCAGAAGCATCTGGCAAGTGTCACAAGTACATATAAATATTATAAAGGACTTACTAAAGCCTAAGGAAGGAAGAAGGATGTTCCTTCAACACATCATCAATATTATTTACATAAAATCTGGCCGTGTGGGGAGGATCATCGTGTTCTGTCAGGAGGTCGGAGTGGTGGTCCAGCAGGCGTCACGGAAACGTTGTGTGGGGGACATCTTAGGAGGTATTAGACAAGGGTACGGCCGTCGGGTCTTCTGCATAATGCACAAGCACTTTGCTCAGGGGAGGCGGGGATACCAATATCCCAAGCATAGTCATACTCAATGATGATACGGGCAGCAATCACGTCCCTTTTCGCGCCCTTCCCGTAGACGTACGAGAGGTTAGGAGTTTACGGAGGACATCGCACCAGGTGGGCGGGAGAGTCCAGGGGATGACTGCTTTCCGGAGCTCCTCTGTTTGCGGCAAATTTGGGTCCTAATCTGTAATGTTCGAGAAACAACGTGAAGCCAGGTGTGGCCTTTGTTACAGTCAGTTCGGTGAAGGCCATTTGCTGCCTTTCATTCCCCAAGAAAAGATAACGGACATGATTGGGCATCCATATGAAGGCCGAGGGCAGATTGCATCCTGAAGTGTTGATGTTAACCTCAGTATTTGGAGGATGAGGTCCTTATTCTCCCATGATCCAAAAAAGCATCTTGCCGAGAGGCAGACCTGGAAACGCAGCAGATGCTAAGGGCAGAAACCTGCCTCATGAGAAGGCAGCAAGGAGGGCTACTGGGGCTCACCTTGAGGGAGGATACCCCTGTCAGAAATGAGAGAGAGAGTTTACAGGCCCAGCATCATATCGGGGATGTAGACAGCCCTGGCCCTACCTGTAAATAACAGTGCTACTTAGTGAGAGGATGACCCTAACTCGGGAACCTGAAAAATGGTGCATTAACCATAAAGTAAAATAAACCGGGGGATGTTCAGGTATTCATTTCTCATACATAATAATCATATGCTGTTGAAGCCCGTGTGTGTGTAATAAAAAAGATGTTGTATCGAACCCAACTTCTCGGGGAGGGGGAAGCATTGCTGGCACTTGTGGAGGACGTGAAATAGTGAGCAGGTTAAAGGAAATTGCTTACTATTGTTATTAATAACACACAGGCGTCCATACTCATCAACCACGAACACATGGCATTACGGGTTGGCATTAATCAAACCCTGTGTTATTTCTGTAGAGACAGACAGATATTCATACAGAAGAGTGACAGACAGAAAAACGAAAGAGACATAGAGACAAAGAGATAGAGAGAGATAAGATAAACAATTCTCTCAACCTTACACCACCTTTTTCTCTCCCACAATAACATCACGACGCGACCCATCTGACGAAGCCATTTCAAAATAATTCACAGGTGTACAAGGGGAACAAGACTGGCAATGTTTTGAATCTTCCTATGAGGGCAATGTAAGCATAAATTATTCGGTGTGGGGCGGTAGAAAGGTGTGGTGGTTAGAAAGGTGTGAGGTGGTAGAAAGGTGAGAGGTGGTAAGGTGGGAGGTGGTAGAAAGGTGTGAAGTGGTAGAAAGGTGTGAGGTGGTAGAAAGGTGCGAGGTGGTAGAAAGGTGGGAGGTGGTAGAAAGGTGTGAGTGTAGAAAGAGGAGGGAGGTGGTAGAAAGGTGTAAGTGTGGTAGAAAGGTGGGAGGTGGTAGAAAGAAAGGTGGAGGTGGTAGAAAGGTGTGAGGTGGTAGAGGTGTGGGGGTGGTTGAAAGGTGTGAGGTGGGAGAAGGTGTGAGGTGGTAGAAAGGTGTGAGGTGGTAGAAAGGTGTGAGGTGGTAGAAAGGTGTGAGGTGGTAGAAAGGTGTGAAGTGGAGAAAGGTGTGAGGTGGTAGAAAGGTGAGGTGGTAGAAAGGTGGGAGGTGATGGTAGAAAGGTGTGGAGTAGTAGAAAGGAGGAGGTGGTAGAAAGGTGTGAGGTGGTAGAAAGGTGGGAGGTGGTAGAAAGGTGCGAGGTAGTAGAAAGGTGAGAGGTGGTAGAAAGGTGGGAGAGGTGGTAGAAAGGTGTGAGGTAGTAGAAAGGAGGAGGTGGTAGAAAGGTGTGAGGTGGTAGAAAAGGTGGAGAAGGTGGTAGAAAGGTGTGAGGTAGTAGGAGAAGAGTGGTAGAAAAGGTGTGAGGTGGTAGAAAAGGTGAGGTGGAAGAAAGGTTGAAGTGGTAGAAAGGTGTGAAGTGGTAGAAAGGTGTGAAGTTGTAGAAAGGTGTGAAGGTGGCAGAAAGGTGTGAGGTAGTAGAAAGGTGGGAGGAGTGGTAAATGGTGTGAGGAGTGGTAGAAAGGTGTGAGGTGGTAGAAAGGTGGGAAGTGGTAGAAAAGGTGTGAAGTGGTAGAAAGGTGTAGAAGTATGGGTGGTTGAGATGGCAAAGAGTGGGGAGGTGGTAGAAATGTGTGAGGTGGTAGAAAAGTGTGAGGTGGAAGAAAAGGTGTGAAGTGGCAGAAAGGTGTGAGGTGGTAGAAAGGTGTGAGAGGCAGGTAAAAGGTGTGAAGTGGTAGAAAGGTGTAGAAGTAGGCAGAAAGGTGTGAGGTGAGTAGAAAGGTGGGAGGAGGTAGTAGAAAGGTGGGAGGAGTAGTAGAAAGGTGGGAGTGGTAGAAAGGTGTGAGGTGGTAGAAAGGTGAAAGGTGGTAGAAAGGTGTGAGGTGGTAGAAAGGGAGGGAGGTGGAAGGTAGAAAGGGAAGGAGGTGAAGTAGAAAGGAAGGAGGTAGCGAGTAGAAGAAAGAGGAAGGAGGTGTAGAAAGGAGGGAGGTAGTAGAAAGGTGTGAGGTGGTAGAAAGAGATTGAAAGGTGAGGTAGAAAGGTGTGAAGGGTAGAAAGGTGTGAGGTGGAGGAAAGGTGAAGGTGGTAGAAAGATGCAAGGTGGCAGAAAGGAGGGAGTAGGAATAGTGTAGGAGTGGTAGAAAGGTGTGAGGTGGCAGAAAGGTGTGAGGGATGGTAGAAAGGTGTGAGGTGGCAGAAAGGTGTGAGGTGGCAGAAAGGTGTGGAGTGGCAGAAAGGAGGTGGGAGGTGGCACAGGTGTGAAGGTGGCAGAAAGGTGAAAGTGAGAAAGGTGGGTGGTAGAAAGAGGTGTGAGGAGGTGGTAGAAAGGTGAGGTGGTGGCGAGCAGGCAGAGCGAGAGGGGTGGTAGAAAGGTGGGAGGTGGCAGAAGAGGAGGTGGCAGAAAGGTGAGGCAGAAAGGTGGAGGTGGGAGAAAGCGTGAGGTGGCAGAAAGGTGGGAGGTGGTGAGAAAGGTGGGAGGTGGTGGCAGAAAGGTGAGTGGTGAAAGGTGAGAGGTAGAGAAAGGTGAGAGGTGCAGAAAGGTGTGGAGGTGGTAGAAAGGTGGGATGGCAGAAAGGCGTGAGGTGGGTAAAGGTGCAGGCAGGGGTGAGGTGGGTGGCAGAAAGGCAGGTGGCAGAAAGGTGAGGTGGCGCAGCGCGAGGCAGAAAGGAGGTGGCAGAAAGCTGAGGAGAGGTGGCAGAAAGGTGGAGGTGGAGAAAGGTGGAGGTGGTGCAGGTCGGAGGTGGCAGAAAGGTGGGAGGTGGTAGAAAGGTGTGAGGCAGAAAGGCGAAGGTGGTGAAAGGTGTGGGAGGTGTAGAAAGGGGTGAGAGGTGGCAAAAGGAGAGAGGTGGCAGAGCTGCGGAGAGGTGCAGAAAGGTGGGAGGTAGCAGAGTGCTGAGGGAGGTAGCAGAGCTGCGTGAGGTGGCAGAAAGGCGTGAGGTGGCAGAAGATGCGAGAGGCAGAGCTGCGTGAGGTGAGCAGCGTGAGGTGGTGGCAGCGTGAGGTGGCGGAGAGGCAGGCAGGCGAGGCAGAAAGGTGAGAGGTGCAGAAAGGTGAGGAGTGCAGAAAGGTGGGCGCGGGGCGGGAGTGGCAGGAAAGGTGAGGTGGCAGAGCTGCGTGAGGTGGGCAGAAAGGTGTGAGGTGGCAGAAAAGGTGGGAGGTGGTAGAAAGTGAGAGGTGCAGAGCTGCGGAGGTGGCAGAAAGGTGAGAGGTGGTAGAGGCGTGAGGAGGGGGCAGTGCTGGGAGGTGGTAGAAAGGTGAGAGGTGGCAGAAAGGAGGTGGTAGAAAGGGGTGAGAGGTGTGAGGTGGCAGAGTGCGGAGAGGTGGCAGAAAGGTGGAGGCAGAAAGGTGGGAGGCGGCAGAAAGGTGGGAGGTGGCAGAGAGGTGAGAGGTGGCAGAAAGGCGGAGGTGGTGGCAGAAAGGTGGAGGTGCGGAGAATGGTGGAGGTGGTAGAAAGGTGGGATGTGGTGGTGAAAGGCGTGAGGTGGCAGGGCGAGAGGTGGTAGAAAGGTGAAGGTAGAAAGGTGGAGGTGCAGAAAGGTGAGAGGTGGTAGAAAGGTGGGAGGTGGTGAATGGTGGAGGTGGTAGAAAGGTGAGAGGTGGCAGAAAGGTGCAAGGTGAAAGGTGAGGTGGTAGAAAGGTGGAGGTGGTAGAAAGGTGTGAGGTGGTAGAAAGGTGAGAGGTGGAGAAAGGGGTGAGAGGCGTGGTGAAAGAGGGAGGTGGCAGAAAGCTGAGGTGGCAGAAAGGGTGTGAGGTGGCAGAAAGGTGTGAGGTGGTAGAAAGGTGTGAGGTGGCAGAAAGGCGTGAGGTGGCAGAGCTAGTGTGAGGTGGGCAGAAAGGTGTGAGGTAGCAGAAAAGGAGGGAGGGGCATAGAAAGGTGGAGGTGGCAGAAAGGTGGAGGTGGTGCAGAAAGGGGGAGGTGGCAGAGCGTGAGGTGGCAGAAAGGTGTGAGGTGGTAGAAAGGGTGTGAGGTGGTGAAAGCAGGAGAGGTGGTAGAAAGGTGGGAGGTGGCAGAGCTGCGGGAGGCAGGAAAGGGGTGGGAGGTGGTGCAGGTGCAGAGAGGGGTGCAGAAAGGCGCGAGGTGGCAGAAAGGCGTGAGGTGGCAGAAAGGTGTGAGGTGGTAGAAAGGTGCTGAGGTGGCAGAATGCGAGAGGTGGTAGAAAGGGGTGAGAGGTGAGGTGTGAGGTGGCAGAAAGGGGTGAGAGGTGGCAGAAAGGGGAGAGGTGGTGGAGAAAGGTGAGAGGTGGTGAGGCGAGAGGTGGTAGAAAGGTGAGAGGCAGAAAGGTGAGAGAGGCAGAAAGGGGTGGGAGGTGCAGAAAGTGCTGAGAGGTGGTGGAGAAAGGTGAGAGGCAGGAAGGTGAGAGGTGGCAGGAAAGGTGAGGAGGTGGCAGAGGCGTGTGAGAGGCAGAAAGTGGAGAGGTGGTAGAAAGGTGAGAGGTGGCAGAAAGGTGAGAGGTGGCAGGAAAGGTGGAGGTGGTAGAAAGGTGAGAGGTAGAAAGAAGAGAGGTGGCAGAAAGGTGGAGGTATAGAAAGGTGAGAGGTGGTAGAAAGGGGTGGGAGGTGGCAGAAAGGTGGGAGGTGGTAGAAAGGTGGGAGGTGGCAGGAAAGGTGGGGAGGTGGTAGAAAGGTGTGAGGTGGCAGAGGCTGCGGAGAGGTGTAGGAAAGGTGGGAGGTGGTGGGAGGTGGCAGAAAGGTGAGAGGTGGCAGAAAGGTGAGAGGGTGGCAGAGAGAGGTGAGGAAAAGGTGAGAGGTGGCAGAGCTGCGGAGAGAGGCGGTAGAAAGGTGAGAGGTATGGTGAAAGGCCGATGCGGTAGAGCTGCGGGAGGTGGCAGGAAAAGGCGTGAGATGGCAGAGCTGCGTGAGGCAGTAGAAAGGCGGGATGTGGCAGAGCGTGAGGTGGCAGAAAGCTGCGTGAGGTGGCAGAAAGGTGTGGAGGTGCAGCAGAAAGGTGAGGTGGCAGAAAAGGTGTGAGGTGCAGAAAGGGGTGAGGTGGTAGAAAGGTGAGAGGTGGTGGCAGAAAGGGGTGAGAGGTGGCAGAAAGCAAGGGAGAGGTGGTAGAAAGGGTGAGAAGTGGTAGGAAGGTGGAGGTGGAGAAAGGTGGAGGTGGCAGAAAGGTGAGGTGGCAGGGTGTGCGTGAGGTGGCAGAAAGGTGGAGTGGTAGAAAGGCAGGAGGTGGCAGAAAGGCGTGAGGTGCAGGCGCGGAGGTGGCAGAGCTGGCGTGAGGTGGTAGAAAGGTGAGAGGTGGCAGAAAGGGTGTGGAGGTGGGGAAAGCTGCGAGAGGTGGCAGAGCTGCGTGAGGTGAGAAAGAGCGAGGTGGCAGAAAGGTGAGAGGTGGCAGAAAAGAAGGGTGGCAGAGGAAAAGGCGTGAGGTGGTGAGAGCAGGGCGAGGAGGTGGTAGGAAAAGGTGGGAGGGGCAAGGGTGGAGGTGGTGAGAAAGGTGAGAGGTGGTAGAAAGGCGAGAGGTGGCAGAAAGGGGTGAGGAGGTGGTGGAGAAGCAAGGAGGAGGTGGCAGGAAAGGTGGGAGGGGGGTGGTGCAGAAAGGTGGGAGGTGGTAGAAAAGGTGAGGTGGCAGAAAGCAGGAGGTGCAGGATGGAGGTGGCAAAAGGCAGGAGGTGGCAGAAAGGTGCAGGTGGCAGAAATGTGATAGGCAGGTGAGAAAGGTGTGAGGTGGCAGAAAGGTGAGAGGTGGCAGAAAGGCAGTGAGGTAAGGCAGAAAGGAGGTGGCAGAAAAGGTGTGAGGTGGCAGAAAGGCGGAGGTGGTAGAAAGGTGAGAAGTGGTAGAAAGGTGGAGGTGGAGAAAGGTGAGAGGTGGTAGAAAGGTGAGAGGGCAGAAAGGTGAGGAGGTGGTAGAAAGGTGGGAGGTGGTAGAAAGATGGGAGGCAGAAAGGTGTGGAGGTGGTAGAAAGGGGTGGGAGGTGGTGGAGAAAGGTGGGAGGTGGCAGAAATGTGTGGGGAGGTGGTAGAAAGGTGGGAGGTGGTAGAAAGGTGTGAGGTGGCAGAAAGGTGTGAGGCAGAAAGGTGTGAGGTGGCAGAGACGTGAGGTGGCAAAAGGTGTGGAGGCGGAGAAATGTGGAGGTGGTATAAAGGTGAGAGGTGGCAGAAAGGTGAGAGGTGTAGAAAGTGGGAAGTGGCAGAGGTGGGAGGTGGATGAAAGTGGGGAGGTAGAAAGGTGGGTGAGGTGGTAGAAAGGTGTGAGGTGGTAAGGGTGAGGTGGTAGAAGTGTGTGAGGTGGTAGAAAGATGTGAGGTGGTAGAAAGGTGGGAGGTGGTAGAAAGGTGTGAGGTGGTGGAAGGAGAGGTGGTAGAAAGGTGTGAGGTGGTATAAACCTTACCTAGCCAGCCTTGGGGGAAGTTGTCCTGCGTGTCTCTTCAACACTTTATGCTCGAGTGAGTAGAGAACAGCCTCCCCGACGTCATCCTTGGTGAAAAATGTTACACGCTACACACAACCTCTGAACAACTGTCAGTCTGTAACAGATCTCGTTTTGTTTGTTTTTCTATGACGTAAGGTCATATTGCTGCAGGTAAGTAATTTATTCACCACGCCCATTACTGCTGGCAGGTATATACTTACCCCGGTGCAAAATAGATCCCGTGATTAGTCTATAATCTTCATTAGGTAAAGAAAATAAAAATTTTATACAGACAAATTTTAGAAATTGTTTTCCATTTAACTGATTCCTAACATATATTCCATAGTCTACCCAACCAGTTGCTCTTTTCCTTACGTCTCTACCACTACTCACCGCTCAGGTCTTTTGTGGCCTCACAGTCACCCATTGACCTCTTCTTCCTACCGTCTTTTACCTCTGTCTGAATCCTAACAGCGCTGTCTGTCCACCGCCGTCAGTCTACGCGACATACAAGTGAAAAATCCGGTTTTCCCATCTGCTAAGTTTGTTCCAATAAAAACATCCAATACCGTTTTAATCTACATTATCTTATACATGGCATCTCACATTAAAAATTTAATTTACACTTTGTCCAGACTCGTCCAAATACATCAACTTAACCATCTACACACAACACACACACACACACACACAAACAGGAGGAACAGGCGTAGGTGCAGGTGGCTGAACTTCTGAAGACGCTGGAGGAGGAACGAATTGTTAAGATAAGTGGGCCAAGGGAATGAGCAAAATGGCGAAAAAGTGGAATGAAGGAAGATCTTGAGAAACCACAGCCGACTACCAATGTGTGGCGTGAGGAGGCCAGGAAGAAAGGCTGTGTCTCAACTGGTGGAAGATGCTGACCCCATTGACATCATCGGTAATGTATATAGCACTTTATTTTCTTACGGAGCCAATATGCTATTCCGTCTACTCCTAAGTTTCCCTTTTTAATTATCCCAAGACAAAAGTCACCATCCGAGATTTTCTAATGTATGTATGGTATGTATGTATGTATGTATGTATGTATGTATGTATGTATGTATGTATGTATGTATGATGTATGTATGTATGTATGTATGTATGTATGTATGATGTGGTGTGTGTGTATGTATGTGTGTATGTGTGTGTGTGTGTGTGTGTGTGTGTGTGTCTGTGTCCACAGCGCCACAACACTAAGGGTCTTCCTCACTTCCTCAAATCTTCACAAACCAACAAGATTGTGTGATTGTATTACTCGTGTCGCACATAGGAAAGTTTATTTCTCAAACTGATTGAGTGTTTACCCAGTGGCAATGTTTTACAAATGTTCAAGGTGAAAATGGCTAATGAAATGTGTGTGTAAAATCTAAAAAAAACTGACCTCATTCTTATTGATAGAATCCATTCACGAGTTAATAAATGACAAAGAATAAAAAAATTTCAGAAGATCAAACACTGCGCCTAACTAACAGGCGCTACACAATAAAACCATTCTATAGACATGAACGTGTATAATTATAGTCAACAATAAGGTCTAAGACTCGTCAGAACGTGTGATTT
Source organism: Homarus americanus (assembly GCF_018991925.1). Taxonomy (NCBI): domain Eukaryota; kingdom Metazoa; phylum Arthropoda; class Malacostraca; order Decapoda; family Nephropidae; genus Homarus; species Homarus americanus. The sequence goes on from NW_024720246.1 coordinate 14,107, forward strand.
ACTGTGTTTGTGTTTAAATGAAGCTTCTACACCGATGCTTAATTTTAGATTGACATAAACTTGTGAAAAACATAAAAAATGGATGTTTAGGTCTAGAACTAATGTATCATCCATCAAAGTTAACATATATTAAAAAATGGATTAATCAAGAAACTAAGAAATCCTTCAAGAAATTGTATCTGAATATGGTTATGTTAGGTTATGTCACGAGAGAATATAACTGGTGCCTCTTATTCTCACCAAATGTTGATAAATTCATAATATTGAATACAGAAAAATATTTCCGTATGTCTTTCCTTCCTGTGATTTAACATAAAGATAAAGAAAGAGAAGAGGCACCAGAAGTAGGGACCCCACACGCTAGATAATATCTAAACGCATCGTTATAAATGAATCTCAACCAGGACTAGTGAAAATAACATTACTTGATACCGAAAGGAAAAAATAGCTCTACTAGCATTAACTGGTTCTGTGTGGCACTAGATCAGTTGAGGCAGTTGTTCCTAATGTGTTGTCAACAAATACCATTAATAAGTATAAAATACGTCGATTACTATGAAGTACAATTCATTACTTGCATATAAAGTTTAAGACTTATACATGGTCTCATAAGTGGAGTTTCGTGAATTGCCTTACTCTAGGTCAGCCCGACACCCCGTCGCTCGACTGAGGATTAAGCCATAATAATTATAAGAAGAAATATATTGAAAACTTGTTAAACAATAAGAGACACCAAGATCATTAATATCATTTGGTTCTGGTAGAGGTATTTCAGGTTATATAAAGAAGTACAATACGATAAAACCAACGTAATAAAGGAGAGGAAGATGCAAACGTTAATGATAAGAAAATAAACAGAAGGAAACCACATAAATATTAAAAGAGATAATATATACAAAATAGTGATTGTAGTTCATGAAATGTGATGATTTATTAATAGAGATAACTTAGTGGTGTTGTGGATAGACGTTTATAAGAAGGTGACATAATTACAAAACATTGACAAAATTATAACTGGTGCGTCCATATGTAATCGAGATGAAAGGAACAGACTGGAAGAGATAAAGAAAATAACACACCAGTAAGAGGAATATACTGTAGTTGTTAAAGACTGAATGGTTGACAGAGCGTATTGGTGTCGTAAGGACGAGAGAGAGAGAGAGATTGGGAGGCTGGTGTGGTAATGCTGTACTAACAATAGTGCTGTACTATGTCACTCATGCTGTACTAACAATGGTGCTGTACTATGTCACCTCATGCTGTACTAACAATGGTGCTGTACTATGTCACCATGCTGTACTAACAATGATGCTGTACGTCACTTATGCTGTACTAACAATGGTGCTGTACTATGTCACCTGCTGTACTAACAATGGTGTACGTCACCTATGCTGTACTAACAATGGTGCTGCATCACTCATGCTGTACTAACAATGGTGCTGTACTATGTCATCCATGCTGTACTAACAATGGTGCTGTACTATCACCTCACGCTGTACTAACAATGGTGCTGTACTATGTCACCATGCTGTACTAACAATGGTGCTGCATTGTCACCATGCTGTACTAACAATGGTGCTGTACTATGTCACCTATGCTTTACTAACAATGATGCTGTACTATGTCACTAATGCTGTACTAACAATGGTGCTGTACTATGTCACTAATGCTGTACTAACAATGGTGCTGTAACTATGTCACCATGCTGTACTAACAATGTGCTGCACTATGTCACTCATGCTGTACTAACAATGGTGCTACAATTGTCACCATGCTGTACTAACAATGATGCTGTACTATGTCACTCATGCTGTACTAACAATGGTGCTGCACTATGTCACTCATGCTGTACTAACAATGATGCTGCACTATGTCACCATGCTGTACTAACAATGGTGCTGTACTATATCACTAATGCTGTACTAACAATGATGCTATAATTATGTCACCTATGCTGTACTAACAATGATGTTGAACTATGTCACTCATGCTGTACTAACAATGATGATGTACTATGTCACTCATGCTGTAACTAACAATGATGCACTATGTCACCACTGTACTAACAATGATGCTGTACTATGTCACCTATGATGTACCAACAATGATGTTGTACGTTGCTCATGCTGTACTTTGTCACTCATACTGTACTAACAATGATACTTACATGTCACCCATGCTGTATCAATAATGCAGTTCTATGTTGCTCATGCTGTACTAACAATGATGCTGTACTATGTCAACATCTGCTTCATCTCCATATGTCATCATGCTGTACCAACAATGATGCTGTACTATGTCACCTATGCTGTACTAACAATGATACTGTACTATGTCACCTGCTGTACTACCAATGATGCTGTACACTTGCTGCTGTCACCATGCTGTACTAACAATGATGCTGTACTATGTCACCTGCTGTACTAACAATGATGTTGAACTATGTCACCATGCTACTAACAATGATGCTGTACTATGTCACTCATGCTGTACTAACAATGATATTGTACTATGTCACCTATGCTGTACTAACAATGATGCTGAACTATGTCACTCGCCTGTACTAACAATGATGCTGCACTTTGTCACTAATGCTGTACTACAACGATGCTGTACTATGTCACCTGCTGTAATAACAATGATGTTGAACTATGTCACTCATGCTGTACTAACAATGATGATGTACTATGTCACTCATGCTGTACTAACAATGATGCTGCACTTTGTCACTCATACTGTACTAACAATGATACTATGTCACCATGATGTACTAACAATGATGTTACCATGTTGTCATACTGTACTTTGTCACCATACTGTACTAACAATGATAGGTACTGTACTATGTCACTCATGCTGTACTTCAGCAAAATGCTGTTCTATGTTGCTCATGCTGTACTAACAATGATACTGTACTATGTCACCTGCTGTACTATCAATGATACTAACTATGTCATTCATGCTGTACTATGTCATTCATGCTGTACTATGTCACCTCATGCTGTACCAACAATGATGCTGTACTATGTCACCATGCTGTACCAATATCTATGTTACTCATCCTGTACTACCAATGATGCTGTACTATCACCATGCTGTACTAACAATGATGTTGAACTATGTCCTCATGCCATCAACAATGATGCTGTACTATGTCACCATGCTGTACTAACAATGATACTGTACTATGTCACTCATACTGTACCAATAATGATGTTGAACTACGATCCCCATGCTTGACTAACAATGATGCTGTACTATGTCACCATGCTACTAACAATGATACTGTACTATGTCACTCATGCTGTACTAACAATGATGTTGAACTATAGTCACTACGCTGTACTAACAATGATGATGTACTATGTCACCATGCTGTACTAACAATGATGCTGTACTTTTAATACCATACTGTACTAACAATGATGCTGTACTATGTCACTCATGATGTACTTAACAATGATGTTGTAATATGTTGTCATGCCAGCTTGGTCAATCATACTGTACTAACAATGATACTGTACTATGTCACTCATGCTGTACTAACAATAATGCTGTTCTATGTTGCTCATGCTGTACTAACAATGATACTGTACTATGTCATCTCATGCTGTACTATGTCACCTCATGCTGTACCAACAATGATGCTGTACTATGTCACCATGCTGTATCAACACTGATACTGTACTGTCACTCATGCTGTACTAACAATGATGCTGTAATAATGTCACCCGCGGTACTAACAATGATACTGTACTATGTCACTCATGCTGTACTAACATGATGCTGTACTATGTCACCTATGCTGTACCAATAATGATACTGTACTATGTCACTCATGCTGTACCAACAATGATACTGTACTATGTCACTCATGTGTACCAAATGATGTACTAACAATGATGCTGTACTATGCTGGACATTAACAATGATGCTGTACTATGTCAATTGCTGTACTAACAATGATGATGTACCAACAATGATGCTGTACTATGTCAGTCATGCTGTACTAACAATGATACTGTACTATGTCACTCATGCTGTACTACAATAATTATACTGTGCATTATCACCATGCTGTACTAACAATGATACTTACTATGTCACTCATGCTGTACTATGCCACTCATGCTGTACTATGTCGCCTTAAGCTGTGCTACGTGACCATGCTGTACTATGTCATTCATGCTGTACTGTGTCAAGCGCTGTACTATGTCACTCATGCTGCTATGTCACTATATGCTGTATGTGTCACCATGCTGTACTATGTCACCCTCGTGAACTAACAATGATTGCTGTACTATGTCACCGCTGTTAACAATGATGCTGTACTATGTCGCTCATGCTGTACTAACAATGATACTGTACTATGTCACTCATGCTGTACTACCAATGATGCTGTACTATGTCACTCATGCTGTACTAACAATGATGCTATACTATGTCACTCATGCTGCACTAACAATGATGCTGTACTATGTCACTCATGCTGTACTAACTATGATACTGAACTATGTCACTCATGCTGTACTAAGACACGGACTCACTCACTCACTGACTGAATGACTCATTGACTGACCGACTCACTGACCCACTGACTGACTCACTGACTGACCTCCAATCACAATCACTGACGGAGAAAATTTAAGTCATCTCTCACACCAACTAGGTATTATGGTGATAGTTTAGGCGTGAACTTAATACATAGAGCCGTGAGAAGTAACAATATATACATACAAGGATACGAATAAAAGGAGATAAACGAATGGGTAATTTTTATGAAGAATTTGTGAAAATATTAAAGGATAATACAAGAGAAATTTAGTAAATAAAAGTATGTATGTACAAGGCAAATATATTCATAGTGAAGGAAAATAATAACAGTACAGGATAAAGGTGAAGATAAATGGGAAAATATTTTTTTTAGGATTTGATTAAGAGGGGAGGAGAGGAGTTGGGGAGGAGAGGAGTTGGGGAGGAGTTGGGGAGGAGAGGAGTTGGGGAGGAGGGGCTGGGGGAGGAGGGCTGGGGGAGGAGGGGGCTGGGGGGAGGAGGGGGGTAGGAGGAGGAAGAGGGGAGGAGGGAGGAGGGGAGAAGAAAATTGATTTTTTTATGAAATTGAAATATGAATTTGAGACATCTGAGACGAAGATGAAAGATCAACAACATGAGTGAGAAAGAAAGGTAAATATTTGTGTCTGGATGCTGGAGCGTGATGGAAGGCAGGTGGTGTGGTGGAGCGTGGGGAAGGTAGGTGTGGTGGAGCGTGGAGGCAATGGGAGCGTGTGGAGGAAGGCAGGTGGGTGGTGAGCGTGGGAAGGTAGGTGGTGTGTGGAGTGTGGAGCAAGGTGGTGTGGTGGAGTGGGGGAAGGCAGGTGGTACGGTGGAGCGGAGGAAGGCAGGTGGTGGTGGAGCGTGGGGGAAGGTAGGTGGTGTGGTGGAGCGTGAAGGAGGGCAGGTGGTGGTGGGGCGGAGGCAGGTGGAGAGGTAGGTGGTGTGGTGGAGCATGGAGGAAGGCAGGTGGTGTGGTGGAGCGTGGAGGAAGGCAGGTGGTGTGGTGGAGCATGGAGGAAGGCAGGTGGTGTGGTGGGAGTGGAAGAAGGCAGGCGGTGGTGTGGCGTGAAGGAAGGCAGGTGGTGTGGTGGAGCAAAGAGAAAGCAGAAGGCGTGACAGCATGAACAAGGCAGAGAAGGCGTGACAGCATGAAGGGAAGGCAGAGAGCGTGACAGCATGGAAGAGGAAGGCGAAGGCGTGACAACATGAACGAAGGCAGGAAGGCGTGACAGCATGAAGAGCAGAAGGCGGCTGACCGAATGAAGAAAGGCAGAAGGCGTGACAGCAGCAGAGGAAGGCAGAAGGCGTGAGCAGCATGAAGGAGAGGAGCAGAAGGCGTGACCAGATGAAGGAAGGCAGAAGGCGTGACAGCATGAAGGAAGGCAGAAGGCGTGACACCACGAAGGAAGGCAGAAGGCGTGACAGAATTTAGGAAGGCAGATGGCGTGACAGAATGAAGGAAGGCAGAAGGCGCAGCGGAGCATGAAGAAAGCCAGTCTAACTATATCTAATACATCAAAAGGTGACAATGTAAATATGCAACAGAAGACTTGACTGATGATTATTGTTGTCCTACACAAAAAAATATTGCCCCCCCCCCCTTCCTAGACCAGCTGGCGGGAGATAGACTCTGTAGAAACAATAGACTTTTGGCAGCGAGTTTTGTTATTTGGCTCACTAAATGGCCATTAAGATCTTATATGGTTATTAAGATCACTATGTGGTCATTAAAATCTCTCTATGGTCATTAAGATCACTATATGGTCATTTAAATCACTATATGGTTTTTAAATCACTATATGGTCATTAAAATCACTATAAGGTTATTAAGATAACTATATGGTCGTTAAAATCTCTCTATGGTCATTAAGATCACTATATGGTCATTAAGATCACTATATGGTCATTAAAATCACACAATTATGTTGATAAATGATCTACTTTGTTTTCAATACTTTGGGACATGATGTCATGTACAGAGAAGTGAAGAAACAAAACAGGTACAGCGGGTCTGACCTGGTGGTGGAGCAGTGAATATAAGCAGATGTGTTGCTGGCCACCACACCTGCGGGCAGTCGACTAATTAGGTGTATAACAAACCTCTCTCCCAGTAATTATTTCTGTATTTAGCCGCCTGCTCCATTTAATTATTCTAACATCCAATTATTCCTCAACTATAGTACTTTTCTGTTAATGACCATAATCTCTCGTTCACCCAAGTTGCCTTAAGCTTCTTACATATAAAACTTCTTTTCCTTGTTCCCAAATATTGCCATATCCACCTGCTTGGCCAGTGTTGTGTAAGTCACCACCACCACCACTAGCCTGGCCAGTGTTGTGTAGGTCACCACCACCACCAGCCTGGCCAACCATCTCCAGACACGAACAGTCACTTGACCTCCTGGCCGTCTACAGTGGTCGCCCGCTGTACCTATACATTTAATAATGCTTCATTGCGTATTCTTAAAATTTGCTGATGCAATTATTATAACTTCACTGAATTGCTATCTTTTATCAGTTGCTATATGAATGTTATTATGTATTCATGTTTCGTTTGTCTGAACATTTTTTCTATGCACAACTCTGAGGAGGTCACTGTGATAACCAAAACGTTTCTTATGTTCATCTTTGTCTTAGCCTTAATACTTAGAGATTACTATCGGGTGGCGGGCAGATGAGATCATTGTGAACATCTAACATTTACTACTGGCCGATAAATGGCTTCAAGGCTTCCAATGATTTATATTTTTCTACTCCAGCCTTTATCTCCAACTTCACAGGAAACTGACACGTTTGGTCGGCTTTCCTGGTCTCATGTCAGGCTCCCCAAAACTTCCTCGAGACTACTAATGTATGTACCGTCTTCTTGATCCTCGCTAGAGCACAGCCTTCAGTCGTCAACATTTTATGTAGATTTACGAGAATTTGCATACTTGGTGCCCGCTGCCTCGAGTAGCTCACCACCCCCACCTCCCCCGAGGAAATGTCAGAAAACAAGATCAAAGCGTGGTGAAGCGCCTGAGCCGGTGAGGAAATATCTTGTGTGAAGACTTGGTTGTATCTTCAGTAGTGGAATCAGCGACACAAAACACACAACCGGCAAAAAAAAAATATTACAGGTATTAGAAAAATCCCATCAGTTAAGTTTATACTTTAAAATAAAATCCACACTATATCTTGCCAAATGGATAAAAACCCTGCCAGATACGTCCCGTTATAAAATAAAAATTAAAAAAAATTACCCAGCTCTTTTTATCAGATGATAAACAGAATACTTAATTGAACAAAAATCCCACAAGATCAATTGTTTTAATACTTCTGTGACCTGTTATGTTAGATATGATGACATTCTCTTCTGCAACTGAATGATACATATATGTAGCTATAATTAATGACAGACTAATACCAATTATCGATATCATTTCCTTGGGCAAGTATTGTTTTATATTTCACCAGTGGTATAAATTCTTCTTGCGAAAAATAAGTTGCTTGTAATAATTACATGTTTTATTTATCTTGTAATTTTGTTGAAAGGACTGAACTTCTGCACCGCTAAAAGTAAAACATAATTGGTAAACTTCAGTAATTAGTGTTATAGAAACATTTGTTGACTTTAGAAGCACAATATGACGTAAATTGCCCCAAAAAGTATCTTTACGGAGACGTCCGATGAGTTTCAAATGAACACTGCGACTCCTGTTGTCTCGGTAGGGTTGTCAAAATCCTTCGTTCGTTGTGTCATATTGTCTCAAACAAAATTCTTGGATACTTTTTTGAAGCAAGTAGCCAGCCGTCAGGACATAGTTCATGGTCGAGACAAATAAGTTTCTTGAACTGATCTCTGATGTAAGCAACGAATCTCTTTGGATGTATAGATAAATATTATACAGTTGTCTGTGTCAGTTTACTCTATTAACTACTGTACATGTATGTCCTGGAACCAGTGAGGACATGGTTTCCAGAGTGAAAAATTAAAGTAACACATACACATACACACACACACACCTTTCAGTCCCTCACTTGTGGCGTCCCCTAAGGCACCAAGATGGGACCACTATGCTTCCTTATGCTTATCAATGATGCCCTAAAGGAAACCCCTGCTCGCTGGAAATATGTCGGCGATTCCACCATTGGGATCAGTGTCAACAATTCTGCTCCAGACTATACCACCCTCCAGGAATTTGTGAACAGTCTCCAAAATTGGGCCACCAATAACCACGTCACCATCAACCATACCAAGACCATGGTTATACACATCAACCTCTCCTCCGACATTGTCCCACCCCCTTCCATTACTTTAGGTCCCAACACACTCCAGGTTGTAGATTCCACTAAGCTCCTTCGCGTCACCATAGACAACAAACTAAATTGGAAAACACACGTCAGTGAAGTTGTCAAATCCTCCAGTTTCCCTCTCAACCTCATCCGCCGACTCAAGTCCTTCGGAGTTGTTGCGCCCGAGCTAGTCAGTGTTTACTCAACATTCATACTTCCCAAGCTCACCTATGCCTCCCCGAACTGGTCTTCCCCCCTAAATGCCACACAACGTAAACACCTAGAAAAAGTGCAAAAGAGGGCATGCAAGATTATTCTCTCCCTTTGCGACTCCACATATCAAGAAGCGCTCAACACACTAACCCTCTCGGCTTTCTCTGACAATCACCACGACTTCATCTGCAAATTTCGTGAGAAGCTTCTGCACCATCCTCGACAGCGGTTCCTGCTTCTACCCGAGATCTCTCGTCCGAAAATTGCTGTTCGACACCACAACCTCATCCAGCCCATACGAGCACGTACTGATCGCTATAAGAACAGCCCAGTCCCAACCATTGTAAAAATTATCAATAACTTGTTATCAACCAGTGTATTCACTCCCAGTCAATCTTACCGTTTTACACTGTCACTATGTTGAAATGCCCTTTAGTTTGAGCTTCTCCCCACCTAGTTATTATATATCATATTTGTATCACTTATGTCACTTGCATAATATTGGTCAATCAATTGACCCATTCCCCAATTATGCAACTGTATATTTTCAGCCTTCCGGCTGCCATGACCTTTCAATAAACCATTAATTATTATTATTATTATTATTATTATTATTATTAGTAGTAGTAGTAGTAGTAGTAGTAGTAGTAGTAGTAGTATTATTATTAGTATTATTATTATCTCACACACACACACACACACACACACACACACACACACACACACAACAGCGGCATTATACAAAACCAAGTTACATATTTCTCCGTTAGAAAGATAGAAACCAACAACATTAATATTTAATTCTGGAATAAAAATCAGGAACTCCTCAGCGGCCACAGCTCCGAGGAACAGTTATGGCGTCGTAAAACTCTTGATTCAGCAGCAGTGATATTATTACCCCAGTAGGAGACGTGTGGGGGAGGGGGAAATGGGGGAGTGGGGGTGAGAGAGTGTGTGGGGAGGGGGGTGATGGAGGGTGAGAGAAGGGGTGTTGAGGTGAGAGAGTGAGAGAAGGGATGAGGAAAGGTGAAAGGGTGGGGGTAAGAAATTGAGGAAAGGGGTGAGGAGGGTGAGAAGGGGTGTTGAGGTGAGAGAGTGAGAGAAAGGGGATGAGGAAGAGTGAAAGAAGGGGTGAGAGAGTGCGTGGGGAGGATGGTGATGGAGGGTGAGAGAAGGGGTTGTTGAGGGTGAGAGAAAGTGAGAGAAAGGAGATGAGGAAGATTGAAAGAAGGGGTGGGGGTAAGAGAGGGTGAGGGAAAGGGGCTGAGGGAGGGTGAATGTGAAGGAAGTGAAGGGGGATGGTGGATGTGAGAAGGAAAGGGGGAAGTGGTTGAGGTAGGGTTGGGTGAGGGAGAGTCGGGGTGAGGCAGGAGCAAGAGATAGAAAATACATGAGGAGACAGGAGGAAGAAATACATTAAAGAGGAAGAATAAATTAAGTGATGAAGCAGTAGAAGCAGAGTGTGTGTGTGTGTGTGTGTGTGTGTGTGTGTGTGTGTTATGATGTTTGGTGGTACATGGTAGTGTTATGGTGTGTGTGGTGGTACATGGTAGTGTTATGGTGTGTGTGGTGGTACATGGTAGTGTTATGGTGTGTGTGGTGGTACATGGTAGTGTTATGGTGTGTGTGGTGGTACATGGTAGTATTATGGTGTGTGTGGTGGTACATGGTAGTGTTATGGTGTGTGTGGTGGTACATGGTAGTGTTATGGTGTGTGTGGTGGTACATGGTAGTGTTATGGTGTGTGTGGTGGTACATGGTGAGTGATGGCATTATGGTGTGTGTGGTGGTGCATGGTGTTATGGTGTGTGGTAGGTACATGTAGTATTATGTGGTGGTACACGGTAGTGTTATGGTGTGTGTGGTGTTGGCTACTCTGCAGTGTTTATGGTGTGTGTGGTGGTACATGGTAGTATTATGGTGTGTGTAGTGGCACACACGGTAGTTATGGTGTGTGTGGTGGGTACATGGTAGCATTATGGTGTGTGGCACACGGTAGTGTTATGGTGTGTGGTAAGCCACCTGCAGTGTTATGGTGTGTGTGGTGGTACATGGTAGTGCTATGGTGTGTGTGGTGTTACACGGTAGTGTTATGGTGTGTGTGGTGGTACATGGTAGTATTATGGTGTGTGTGGTGGTACACGGTAGTGTTATGGTGTGTGTGTGGTGGTACATGATAGTGTTATGGTGTGTGTGTGCGGTACATGGTAGTGTTAAGGTGTGTGGTGGTACATGATAAAGCTATGTGTGTGTGTGTGGTGGTACATGGTAGTGTTATGGTGTGTGTGTGGTGGCAATATGATAGTGTTATGGTGTGTGTGGTGGTACATGATAGTGTTATGGTGTGTGTGGTGGTACATGGTAGTGTTCTGTGTGTGTGGTGGTACACATAGTGTTATGGTGTGTGCGTGGTGGTACATGGTAGTGTTTCTCTCATGGTGTGTGTGGTGGTACATGATAGTGTTATGGTGTGTGTGGTGGTACGATAGTGCTATGGTGTGTGGTGGTACATGGTAGTGTCAGGTGTGTGTGGTGGTACATGGTAGTGTTATGGTGTGTGTGGTGGTACATGGTAGTATTATGGTGTGTGGTGGTACATGGTAGTATTATGGTGTGTGTGGTGGTACATGGTAGTATTATGGTGTGTGTGGTGGTACATGACAGTGTTATGGTGTGTGTGGTGGTACATGATAGTGCTATGGTGTGTGTGAGTGCGGTACATGGTAGTATTATGGTGTGTGGTGGTACATGGCATTATGGTGTGTGTGTGGTGGTACATGATAGTGTTATGGTGTGTGGTGGTGCTATGATAGTGCTATGGTGTGTGTGTGTGTGTGTGTGGTGGTACATGGTAGTATTATGGTGTGTGTGTGGTGGTACACGGCAGTGTTTTGCGGTGTGTGGTGTTACACGGTAGTGTTACATGGTGTGAGTGGTGGGTACAGTGTGCGTTATGGTGTGCAGTTACACGGTAGTGCGTTATGGTGTGTGTTGTGGTACATGGTAGTATTGCTATGGTGTGTGTGGTGGTGGCCACTTGCAGTGTTATGGTGTGTGGTGGTACATGATAGTGTTATGGTGTGTGTGTGTGTGGTGGTACATTGTAATGTTATGATGTGTGTGGTGCTACATGGTAGTGTTATGGTGTGTGTGGTGGTACACGGTAGTGTTATGGTGTGTGTGGTGCTACATGGTAGTGTTATGGTGCGTGTGATGGTACATGGTAGTATTATGGTGTGTGTGGTGTTACATGGTAGTGTTATGGTGTGTGTGGTGGTACATGGTAGTATTATGGTGTGTGTGGGGTGGTACATGGTAGTATTATGGTGTGTGTGGTGGTACATGGTAACAGGTGTGTGGTGGCACATGTGTGTGTGTGTGTGTGTGTGTGGTGTGGTACATGGTAGTGTTATGGTGTGTGTGGTGGGTAGTGTTATGGTGTGTGTGTGGTACACAGTGTGTGTGGTGGTACATGGTAGTGTTATGGTGTGTGTGTGGTGGTACATGGTAGTATTATGGTGTGTGTGGTGGTACATGGTAGTGTTATGGTGTGTGTGGTGGTACATGGTAGTATTATGGTGTGTGTGGTGGTACATGGTAGTGTTATGGTGTGTGTGGTGGTACATGGTAGTGTTATGGTGTGTGTGGTGGTACATGGTAGTGTTATGGTGTGTAATGAAGGTTTTTAAGAGTAGAAAGTATTGAGAATATTTAGTAAGAGAGTAAAAGAGGGGAAGAATTTGGTAGCGTGGCCGTGCTCGTTATTTTCTCTGTCAATATATTTATCTTATCTTATACGTCAGTACACATCTATTACGTTCTTAAGGACGATTCTCAAACACTGCTTCGTTACAACTGTTTATTCATTACGACAATGACATGGACACATTAATAACACCTTCTATCGAAGTTACTAGGACATTATATTTACGTTACTAGGACATTATATTTACATTACTAGACACTGATTCTCGGACACGAACATGAAATGAATACACTTCCCACGTAAGTAACTCATCCCATGGAAAGCTCTGACATAAACTCACGTGACCTGGGGGAGGCCTAGCAGGTGGTCCTGTGTTGTCTCTATGGGAGACTTCTTAGCTGGGCACCGGTGTCGAGGGCAACTCACTCCCGACCGGAGGCGGCTTGCCTCCGGCCCTCTCTGTCTGACTCCTCTCGAGCGGGACTGGGGACGTTGTTGCTGGCCCTTCTTGGTGACAAGACACTCTCTCGTGAGGGAGGGCTACGACGTCCTATATATTGGGAGACGAGCCGTCAGGTTGAGCTGATCGGTGGGGGGGGGGGCGAAGGGTCTCCTTACATTTGACCTCGCTAATGTAGGGTCAGGTCTGGACTTTTTCTGAGTTATAAGTTGTTGTATATATATTGGAGCCAGGTGGCCTCTTCTGCTGACTGGGCTGGTGTTAACATCGTTGGTGGAGCCGTGTGGTATGGGAGGTGCTGGTTGATTTGTGGCCCCCTTGAGGGGCTGGGAGGGTTACCCTTACATTTGACCTGGCTAATGTGAGGTCAGGTCTGGACCTTGTATGAGATTTACTGTAGGTTATTGTGTAAATTAGGGGAGGGTCGGCAGGTGGCTCCTTCTGACTGTGTGTCTCTTACATATTTGTTGGGGCCGTGTGACATGGAAGGGATGCTGGTTGATTTGTGGCTCCTTGAGTGGCCGCGAGGGGTACCCTTACACTAGACCCCCCTAATGTCGGGTCAGGTCTGGACTGTTTCTGAGATGTAAGCTGTGGTCTGACAACCCATCACTACAGGTGTGTGTGGTGGTACATGGCAGCGTTATGGTGTGTGTGGTGGTATATGGTATTATTATGGTGTGTGAGGTGGTACATGGTAGTATTTTGGTGCGTGTGTGGTAGTACATGATAGTGTTATGGCGTGTGTGGTGGTACATGTTTGTGTTATGGTGTGTGTGGTGGTACATGGTAGTATTATGGTGTGTGTGGTGGTACATGGTAGTAATATGGTGTGTGTGGTGGTACATGGTAGTGTTATGGTGTGTGTGGTGGTACATGGTAGTATTATGGTGAGTGTATTAATAATAATAATAATAATAATAATTAACGGTTTATTGAAAGAGCTTCAAGCAGCCAGAAGGCTGAAAATATACAGTTACATATTTGGGGAAATGGGTTACGAATTACAAATAATATACAAGTAACATAAGTAAATAATAAATAAGACATATAATAACTAGATGGGGAAAAAGCTCAAACTACAGCCCCGGCTTTCCAACATAGTGACAGTGTAAGGAGCAGGTTACTTTCGGGGAGTGAATATCACCAACACACTGATTTATTGGCAAGTTATTGATAATTTTACAATGGTTGGACTACAGCCCTATAGCGATCAGTTCGTGCACGTATGGGCTGGATGGCTGTGGTGTCGAACAGCAATTCTCGGACAAGGATCTCAGGTGGTAGTAGGAGCCGGTGTCGGGATGGTGTAGAAGCTTCTACCAAATTCCAGATGAGGTCGTGGTGATGGTCAGTGAGAGTCGAAAAGGGTCAGTGTGTTGAGCTAGCTTCTGATATGTGGAGTAGGAAGGAGAGAATAATCTTGCATGCCCCTCTTTTGCACTTTCTTTTCTAGGTGTTTACGTTGGGTGGCATTTAGGAGGAAGACCAGGTGGGGGAGGCATAGGTGAGCTTGGGAAGCATGGAATGCTGTATAAACACTGAGGAGCCTGTGTGCAGGAACTCCGAGGGACTTGAGTCGGCGGAGGAGGTGGAGACGGAAAACTGGAGTGATTTGACAACTTCACTGACGCGTGGTTTCCAATTTAGTTGTTGTCTGGTGACGCTGAGGAGCCGTGGAATCTACAACCTGGAGTGTGTCTGACCTAGAGTAACAATGAGGAACAATGTCGGAGGAGAGGTTGATGTGCATAACCATGGTCTTGTATGGTTGATGGTGACATGGTTGTTGGTGGCCCAGTTTTGGGAGAGACTGTTCAATAAATCCTGAAGGGCGGTATGTGCGATGATACATACAGCGTTATGGTGTATAGTGGTACATGGTAGTTTATGACACAAATGGTGGTTCTTACTCATACAAAACCATATGTGTGGAAGAAGGTCTAGTAATATAATGAACAGATGGAACACAGTGAGAGTGTATAGTGACTGTAAACAAATGATACAGACAACATGAAGAGGTATTATGCAAGTGACTCGAGATGTGGCGGGGAATTAAGGAATCAAGGTTGATTATGTGTATCTATTGGACCTGATAATATGTATATATTTGGCAATGGTTGAAGATGTGCGGCATGGGAAGCTAGAAAGGCCCATAGATGTATAGTGTGGTATGTTGTAGGCGGTGGTGAGGAGGTAGGCGTACTGTGTGTGTACTGCAAATTAATTTGTCAATTTATTAGTGATGACGAAATAGAATCATATATTTTTTACAGGAAAGTTAAACTTATATGATACATAATAGAGGAAATATACACGTTACTTATAATTCTATTTTATTTTAGAAAACAGTCTGGGATTGTCATCAATTTGTAGACTGGGATTTTCTATATTATTTTTTGATGTTGGTGTATTTTTTCATTGGGCACTCCCCTACATCCTTGTGTAAGGTGAAGCGCAGAAGGCTTACAGTGCCCAACAGGAAGCATGCTAAGTTCATGCTTGCCTTATGTCTCATGAGTTAAGGGCGTAGAAGCCTGAAGAGTCAGTGGTTTATGTCATCAAGTTATTGAATCTCCAACAATCCTGTCCCCTGAATACGAATCGCAACTTTCCCCTATTTACACCAGGTAACCTACCTTACTGCTAGGTGAACAGGGACTAATGGGGCTAGGAAGTATGTCCAAACAACTTCCACCGGCCCGGGAATCGAACCTGGTGACATCTCGCTTGCGAAGGCAAGAGCGGTACCACTTCTACCACCAGCACCCCTGATGTTGCGTAATGGAGAGGAGAGGTGAAGAGTTAAGTGAGGTATTGTATAGGGTGCGTGGACTAACATACCCCTGTACATGAATGCTCACATACATGCATACACACGCGCACAATAATAACACACAGAGAGAGAGAGAGAGAGAGAGAGAGAGAGAGAGAATCACCAACAGAATATCAATAAATCATACAGTAGCCAATATCACTATGTTGACGGCATCATTGTTCTATATCATACTCAGTGAACCTATTATATAGACATTAACACCGTCACTTGTTTACATGTTAATACCATAGAGGTTAGCGGTGAACAACTTGATGATTTAGTCTTCTCATGGTTAACGGAATATGACAATGAAAGTTAAATTATACTTAACATTTTAGTCTCTCTTAAGTTGCTTCAGATTCATTAGACTTTAACTTCTTGCTCTTAGTCAGAATATTGAGGCGTCAGGTAACCTTCGAGCAGCTGAATAACATATTGGAAATTTTATATAGCTTATTTTTACTCATCATGATTCCAGTTTTATAGACACTTTGGTAAACTTGTACACATAAGCCGTCTTCTACTCCTTCAAGCATGGTCGACGATGTACAGTACTCCAATGATGCTTAACATCTAACTGGCCGTCCTCGTGCTCCGTGTGGTGGTAACTGACTATTGTCTATTTACCAACTGAGGTACCCGGCGGTGTCCGGGTTTGTTCTTAGTTAAAAACTGTGGTGGTGTACAGGAAGGGCCGGGCCGACTTTATGTGGGGGTCAGCTACTGTGGACTGAAACATGTTAGACACTTAGGAGGAGTTTTCTTCCCGAGTTCTCCTTTAAGTCATGCGTCAAGATCAATTTTTTTGACTGTTGGCTGTAATGCTCATGGGACAAGTGCAAGAAGCCTCACCACCACCAAGTGACACCTGGAGGCAGTGTCACAACCACTACCAGTAACAGCAGCATTGACACCTGGCATCACTAGAGGCAATGTCATCACTACCAGTAACAGCAGCATTGACACCCGGCATCACTAGAGACAGTGTTACCACTACCAGTAACAGCAGCATTAAGTGACACCTGCCATCACAAGAGGCAGTGTCATCACTACCAGTAACAGCAGCATTAAGTAACACCTGGCATCACCAGAGGCAGTATCTCAACCACTACCAGTAACAGCAGCATTACGTGATACCTGCCATCACTAGAGGCAGTGTCATCACTACCAGTAACAGCAGCTTTACGTGACACCTGCCATCACTAGAGGCAGTGTCACAACCACCACCAAGTGTCACGTGATTTCATCTGGGTTTGCAATGTTTAGGAGACAAAGATACAAACTATCCCGCGAATAAAAAGTTGGATCTTAAACCATGAATATCAAGTTGGTTTGACTGAGTGAATCGAGAGAAAAGTTATAACATCCAACGACGATGAGTGCCAGAGTTGACCTTTGAGAAGTGATGCATTCATCGGCTGGATATCCAAGCTTCAGTTTCGATTGGATTACTTAACATTGTTCTAAAATTTGATGTTTCAAACTGCAAACATGAATTAAAGCTTCATGAACTGCACTGAAATAACAATTTATCAAATTTAAGGGGATGCAAAGAAAGGAGTGTGTCGACGTTTTGCTGCTTCTAATGTTCCTTATTTTGATTCCAATTATTACCCCTTTAGTGTGATCGACTCATCAATCACCGTGAGGCACGTACAACAGGCGTCTCTCTTGTATAGAAACTGTTTTACAGAACTTCAAAAGATCGTTGCATCATAACTCACACGACTTACAGTTCACAGACATAATATTGTCACGGCACCGCATTAGGCTGGGATACAGACCTATCTGACAAGTCTCTGAGGCGGAGGATGATCCGTATTTCTCTTCCTTCAGATTTATAATGTCTATTGTCCCTCTATCAAGAACCTCCTGTCATAGGGACACCGATCACAGTATGTCACCTCTTACTTTTACCTGATAATTTAGATGTACAGTACTTCCGGTACGCTGCCCACACTTTGGTGGTGCTAGTGAGGTACTCTTGTTGTCCCCTTACGTTGTGACTTGATGTTTGACGCCATTTGGGAAAAATCTGTCGTTAACTAAATATAATTCTCTTGTTGTCTTCTTGTGCTGTGGTGGACCGCGTGTCTCCTGGTGACACTACAGCCCTGAAGGAGTAATTAGTTTACTAAAACATATAGGTCGTTTAAGAAGGCCAGTCAGTGCTGCTTGTATCTGCAGCAACTATGTATGTGTGTCCACATATTTAAGAACGTCAACAACATAATACGAGAATAAATAAGCTACATTGTTTATATTTGGTGAACATTATTCAATTTTGACAACTAAATATTCTATCCTTTCAGGGTCACAAGGTCAAAGACTAAGGTCGCTGTATTAAAAGGAATTAACTTTCACTTCCCTCAAGAAAATTTTAATTTTCTAATAGTATTAACTTTTGCAAAACTTTAGGTGGAGGAAGGATTTGTCTGGTGACACATTGTCAAGAAAAGTCTCGCCTTCCAGTCCTGAAGAGAAGTAAACGGTATATTAAACCACTGGGATTTGTTTATATATTATTATCTAAGAAGATCTTTAAGCAAATAATTATGATTACTATCTTAACACCTCTCACTACTGTTGTCATACTGCCTGTTAGGTGAACTTGTCACAGATGTTTGAGGCACCTGAGTATATAATACAGTGCAGAGTTATGTAAGATCATTTTTCTATTCGAGGACCATAAATTATTACTATATTTTAGGACGTGCAAGAAACAGGAACCTAAAATCAGAAGGAATAAAGTCTGATCAATAAGAAGACCATTTATGATTTTTGCAATGATATGATCAGACTTTTAGGTCATGTTTATTGCACGTCCTAAAATATAGTAATAATTTAGGGTTCTCAACTAAAACAAATATGTCCCGTGTATAACTCCATTGGTGAATAGTATCAGGTCTTGATGGCCTCTTCTGCCTCACAACCTCACTTTAGACGAGTCCTTCACCTTCTGAGGAGCTGAGCCAAACTAACTTAACGTAAACGTGACCTGGGAACTAGCGGCAACTTTTCTCCGACGACCTCGGTTATTTTCTGACTCCGTACAAACTGATGCGTGTGTTATTGATGAGAGAGTAGTTAATGTGTGTGTGGATAAGAGCCAGTAATTGTAACTTGGATGATATGAGTTTATAATTTATTCATCTTAATTCTGGAATGTTCAAATCCTTAGAACAAAAACAATAATTTTCTTGGCCATGTTTCGTAGTGCTGGGAGCCACACACAGGTGAGTGATACAACACCTGTGATAATAACTAATCCCAAGTCTCTTTTATTACTATGTTTATTATCTTGTCCTGTGTGTCCGTCTCTCTCCCTCACCTACAGTGGGAGCCGAGCCTCTCCTCACCTCCAGGAACTGTATCTCTCCTCACCTGAGCTGAGCCTCTTCACCTCCGAACAGTGTCTCTCCCTCACCTCCGGGGAACTGCAGGTTCTTCCTCACCCCCAAGAGTTACCACCACTCCTCACCATCACCACCACCACCGTAACACACGCCACCAGTACCAGGCTGACCCACGGGGATCAACATATTCTTTAGGTATACCATAACGTCTCTCTTAAATCACTATTAACCTCTACTAGCCAGTCCAGCAAGAGGAGGTGAGGAGGGGAGGGCGAGGATGGGAGGGAGAGGATGGGGGAAAAGATGGGAAGGGAGGAGGAGGCTTATAAAGGAGAAGAAAAGACTGGGAGAGAAGGAAGGAGAGGATGGCAAACGAGAGGAGGGAATGGGAGAGTAGGGTGGAAGGACCGTCTCAGCTGTGAACATCACTACAGGACGTTGTTGTGTACTTGACTCAGAATACAAAACTTAAATAACTCAAAGGAATACAAAATACTCTTTTCATGGAGGCAATGTTATTATTCCAGCTTAAACTATTTAATAAATAAAACAAACACAAAGTGGAAAGAGAAATGGCCATGAATATCCCAAGCATTTTCAAGTCAGTGATGAACAAGCTTTGATGACGTGTGTGTGATTGGTTGTTGACTAGAGGGAAGGACTGGGAATCCTTCATTGCTCGTCAAAATATTTCACAACTTTGGTCCCAAAAATTACTCAATACTGTACACAACAAACTCTCGGAGGGGAATTTGATTGCGGCTTTAACACGACACCAAACAACCATGGTCTTTATTCGGCTAACGTAATGATTAACTATATTTCGCAGACGCAGTAATGCTATGTCCCGCAAATCAGTAGGAATAAAAGTCTGATTGTAAATTCTTCGTACGCTCAGACTTTCTGCCAACTATTTTTGGGCTCCTGTTTATTGCACTCCTAAATTATAGTTAACCATTTTACGGTTCTCGAAACGTACGTGCAACCCTGTACCATGCACCACAATACACGTGGCAGACAAACACGTGGTGTGACACCGCCTCGCCTGACATTTCTCACTAATTGTAAGAGCGACAAACTCTCTAATGACCAAAGTTTGAGGAAAGTGATGAACGATACGAAAATTTAAATATCACTTTAGCGAAAGTTTACGAAAGTCTTCTGACACGATCCTATCAATCTCACTTTACTGGAAACAAATTAATTGATAAATTTTGTGTAATCTGTTTCCATGGTGGCAGCAGCTGGGAAGGTCACAAGGTTGTAGCTGTCATCATCCTCCTCATCGTCTTCCCCTGTCACGTGTGTTTACTCCAGTCTCAATCATTTCTTTAAATTATTCATCTCTGTTTTCTTCCTTCTCTTCGTTGACTTTTTTATAACCTTTCCTCATTTCCTTTGAATCTCTTCTCATACTGAACCTTCCATTCACCATTAACACCTTCACTAATAGGGCCCACCACTTTTAGTATTTTATTTAGTTAACTCCAGCGGCTTTGGCTGATCACAGAGGGAACTCTATACACAAGGGGTTGAAAATGAAAGTGGGTTCCATAGCCATGACTGCCCGCTACGGACAGTGTGCCACAGCACACTGTATACTAAGCCTTTGGTACACAGGGAGGCAGAAGCGTGGCCAGTACTGCTCTCAGTCGCCTCACTTTTCCAATTTGTAAACTTAGGTACCTTTACAGTTGGTTGAACTGGGAGCTCCGGGAATCGAGCTACCGACCCCTGAACAGCCGAGCATTTTATCTACTGACCACCGCGCTCCACGCAAAGGGTTAATCTACAGCAAAAAAGAAGAAAAATAAGATATTCCTAATAAAGAAAACTCAAAGCATTTCATTTCTAAGCTGTAGAAGTTCAATATCAGTTCCTTTGGCCTCTACAAATATCATACAGAACTTCCCTAACAGCCTCGCTTATCCTTTACTTCAAATTTTCCAAAGTTGCTGAACACTGGTGGAACAAAAAACTTCTGTAACAGCTCCGGAGGAAAAAATCAAGGCTACTGAGATAGGACGAAACAAACCGGCCTAAGGAAGATGACCCCCAACGTCCCACCTGAAGAAATTGGCATTATTAACAAATAAAAATTCCCTTGAAAAATTTTTTATTATCTTGTTTTTCACTGCCGTTTTCTTAAATGCTTCATATTAAATGTTTAAAATCTGGAAGGCCATTTATAATTACCCGTTGTATATCAAACCAACCCTCCACAAGTTGACCCCCGCTGACACTAGGCTACTCCGCTACCAAAAAGAACTGCTATAAGCCGCTGTGAACCGAGTAGGCTACCCGGCCAGTCCTACACTAATCTACCCTGAAGTAACTTATGACTTACCCACCGGTAAATACAGAGTACGTTTATTCCTTTAGCGTATCTGAGGTAATTTAACGCGCGTCCTATTACTATTTTAGAACCAAACTAGAAATACATTGCCAATCTTCCTGAGCCTATGTTCAAGAGAGACAACATCCTCATGAGACGAATACTAGACACCTATAAGCTTACAGGAAAATAGTAACGTCTTTCTTGAACAACTGTACACGTTGATCAAACTGTTATTTTATAGACGATGCTTATCAACATACAGTATAAATGGCTAGCTGCTGGTATGAAGGCTACAGCATCAGGTTATGAAAAAGAGAAAAAATCAGGACCACTATTTAAACCAGTCATTCTTCTTCAACAACACATCACCCCAGGCACCGCATTAGTGGCCAAACATCATGTGCTGAAAAATTATTAAAGTGTCTTCGTTATTACCAAATTATAATGCCTTGGGTGACACGATGTTCCAGAGCGGTCTGATAATTATTTAATTTGGCGAAGATGAAGAAGAAATTTAAGGTTCGGTAATGATTATAATAAAATTTTACTTGTGTTTACTTTGTAATGCGTTTTTAGTTAACTATTACATGCATCAATTATTGTCAAAAAATCTATTATCGGTCAGGAGGATTGTCTCGATTGGGTGATAATTGAGAGTCCGTAAAGCTTATGTAAAAAAAAAAAATGAACTTAGGTCTTGTAAGGAAACACAGAGGAACCAAAAAAGTTCGCTGTTCTACGGTGATTACTTTTTGTTGACCACAAGAATGGACGAAAGGACGAACGGCGTGGTGCAAATCCATATTCAACCTCGGTTATGTAGATACAAAATGGCGTAACCAGTTATTTTTTTCTACCATCATAACAGCAGTGA
>NW_024720247.1:0-10091 GCF_018991925.1 Homarus americanus
CAGGACCACAGCTGTGTTAGAACAAAGACTGCTGCCTGGTGACCAACTATGTCAGAACAAATCACTTTCCTGCGACCACCTTACTATTGACATACAGGACAACGATTGCCGCCTCCCCGGTGACCACCACTGTTTCAGAAACAAAGACTGCTGCCTCCTGGGGACCACCAAGGAGCCAGACAGACGATCTGTTGCCTCTCGTGACCAACACTCCAGGCTGTGCAGAACAAATGACTGAGCGCTCCTCCTGGTGACCACCACTGCAAGACAGAACAGACGTTTCCTCCTGGTGACCACCACTCTATCAGAATAAATGACCCTGCTGCCACCTGCACCACCACTGTTTCAGGAACAAATGACTGCTGCCCCTTGGTGACCACCACTGTGTCAGACAAATAACTGCTGCCTCCTGGTGACCACCACCACTGTGTCAGGACAAATGACTGCTGCCTCCTGGTACCCACCACTGTGTCGTGACCAATGAGACTGCTGCCTCCCAGATGACCAACGCTTATCAGACAATGACTGCTGCCTCCTGGGTGACCACCGCTGTCAAAAATGACTGCTGCCTCCAGACCGCCACTGTGTCAAGACCAATGACTCCTGTGCACTAACACGCTGTGACAATCATCACGCCCCTGGTGACCTCCACTGTATGAGGACAAAGGACTGCTGCCTCCTGGTGACCACCGCTGTATCAGGACAAATGACTGCTGCCTCCTGGTGACCACCGCTTTGTCAGAACATATGACTGCTGCCCCCTGGGTACCACCACTGTGTCAGGACCAATGACTGCTGCCTCCTGGTGACCACCGCTGTATCAGGACAAATGACTGCTGCCTCCTGGTGACCACCGCTTTGTCAGAACATATAACTACTGCCTCCTGGGTACCACCACTGTGTCAGGACAAATGACTGCTGCCTCTTGGTGACCACCACTGTGTCAGGACAAATGACTGCTGCCTCTTGGTGACCACCACTGTGTCAGAACAAAGGACTGCTGCCTCCTGGTGACAACAGCTGTGTCAGGACAAATGACTGCTACCTCCTGGTGACCACTGCTGTCAGGACAAATGACTGCTTTCTCTTGGTGACCACCACTGTGTCAGGACAAATGACTGCTGCCTCTTGGTGACCACCACTGTGTCAGGACAAATGACTGCTGCTTCTTGGTGACCACCACTGTCTCAGGACAAATGATTGCTGCCTCCTGGTGACAACCACTGTGTCAGTACAAATGAATGCTGCCGCCTGGTGACCACCGCTGTGTCAGAACAAATGACTACTGTCTCCTGGTGACCACCACTGTGTCAGAACAAATGACTACTGCCTCCTGGTGACCACCGGTGTGTCAGAACAAATGACTGGTGCCTCCTGGTGACCACCGCTGTATCAGAACATATGACTGCTGCCCTCTGGTGACCAGCGCTGTATCAGAACAAATGACTGGTGCCTCCTGGTGACCACCGCTGTATCAGAACAAATGACTGCTGCCTCCTGGTGACTGCCGCTGTATCAGAACAAATGACTGCTGCCTCCTGGTGACCACAGCTGTATCAGAACAAATGACTGCTGCCTCCTGGTGACCACCGCTGTGTCAGAACATATGACGGCTGCTTCCTGGTGACCACCACTGTATCAGGACAAAGGAGTGCTGCCTCCTGGTGACCACCGCTGTGTCAGGACAAATGACTGCTGCCTCCTGAGACCACCACAAAGAACAATGACTATTGCCTCCTGGGTGACCACCACTGTGTCAGAACAAATGACTGCTGCCCCTGCACCACCACTCTGGCAGAACAAATGACTGGTGCCTCCTGGTGACCACCACTGTGTCAGGACAAATGACTGCTGCCTCCTCGTGACCACCGCTGTGTCAGAACAAATGACTACTGCCTCCTGGTGACCACCACTGTGTCAGTACAAATGACTGATGCCTCCTAGTGACCACCACTGTGTCAGAACAAATGACTGCTGCCTCCTGATGACCACCGCTGTGTCAGGGCAAATGACTGCTGCCTCCTCGTGACCACCGCTGTGTCAGAACAAATGACTGCTGCCTCATCATGACCACCGCTGAGTCAGAACAAATGACTGATGCCTCCTCGTGACCACCGCTGTGTCAGAACAAATGACTGCTGCCTCCTGGTGACCACCACTGTGTCAGAACATAAGACTGCATCCTCCTGGTGACCACCACTTTGTCAGGACAAATGATTGCTGCCTCCTGGTGACCACCACTGTTTCAGAACAAATGACTGCTGCCTCCTGGTGACCACCGCTGTGTTAGACAAATGACTACTGCCTCCTCGTGACCAACACCGCTGTGTCAGAACAAGGCCTCTGGTGACCACCACTGTGTCAGGAACATAGACTGCTTCCTCCTGGTGACCACCACTTTGTCAGAACAAATGACTGCTGCCACCTGGTGACCACCACTGTTTCAAGACAAATGACTGCTGACTCCTGGTGACCACCGCTGTGTAAGAACAAATGACAACTGCCTCCTGGTGACCACCACTGTGTCAGAACAAATGACTGCTTCCTCCTGGTGACCACCACTGTGACAGAACAAATGACTGGTGCCTCCTGGTGACCACCACTGTGTCAGGACAAATGACTGCTGCCTCTTGGTGACCACCACTGTGTCAGGACAAATGACTGCTTCCTCCTGGTGACCACCGTTGTGTCAGGACAAATGGCTGTTGCAACCTGGTGACCCCCACTGTGTCAGGACAAATCTCTGCTGCCTCCTGGTGACCACCGTTGTGTCAGGACAAATGACTGCTGCCTCCTGGTGACCACCGTTGTATCAGGACAAATGACTGCTGCCTCCTGGTGACCACCGTTGTGTCAGGACAAATGACTGCTGCATCCTGGTGACCACCACTGTGTCAGAACAAATGACTGCTTCTCTCCTGGTGACCTCACCTTCACTGTGTCAGTACAAATGACTAAGCGCCTCCTGGTGACCACCACCACTGTGTCAGGACAAATG
This sequence comes from Homarus americanus, assembly GCF_018991925.1. Lineage (NCBI taxonomy): Eukaryota > Metazoa > Arthropoda > Malacostraca > Decapoda > Nephropidae > Homarus > Homarus americanus. The sequence continues at coordinate 2,999 of NW_024720247.1, forward strand.
ACTGCTGCCTCCTGGTGACCACCGCTTTCAAGACAAATGACTCCTGCCTCCTGGTGACCACCACTGTGTCAGAGCAAATGACTGCTGCCTCCTGATGACCACCGCTATGTCAGAACAAATGACTGCTGCCTCCTGGTGACCACCACTGTGTCAGAACAAATAACTGCTGCCTCCTGGTGACCACTACTGTGTCAGAAAAAATAACTGCTGCCTCCTGGTGACCACCGATTTCAAGACAAATGACTGCTGCCTCCTGGTGACCACCACTGTGTCAGAGCAAATGACTGTTACAACCTGGTGACCACCACTGTGTCAGACCAAATGACTGCTGCCTCCTGGTGACCACCACTGTGTCAGAACAAATGACTGCTGCCTCCTGGTGACCACCGCTGTGTCAGAACAAATGACTGCTACCTCCTGGTGACCACCACTCATGACTGGTGACCACACCGCTTTCAAGACAAATGACTGCTGCCTCCTCAGACCACCGCCAAGACAAATGACTTGCCTCCTGCAGACCGCCAGCGTCAGAACAAAATGACTGCTGCCTCCTGGTGACCGCTTTCTGCCAAATGATCAGCGTTCCCCAGACCACCGTGACTGCTGCCTCCTGGTGACTTCACCACTTTCAGTCAATGACCAAGGCCTCCTGGTGACCACCGCTTTCAAAATGACTCCGGTGACCACCACTGTGTCAAAAATGATCAGCGCCTCCTGGTGACCACCGCTTTCAAGACAAATGACTGCTGCCTCCAGGACCACCACTGCTTTGAAGACAAATGACTGCTGCCTGGTGACTGCTGCCGCTGTATCGAACAAATGACTGCTGCCTCCTGCGACCGCTGTGTCAGTAAATGATCATAATTCTGCGACTCCTTGCCAGGTCAAACAAATGACTGCTGCCTCACTACCACTGTATCAGGATTAAATGATCACTGCCTCCTGGTGACCACCACTGTGTCAAAATGACTGCTGCCCAGAACCCTTCCGCTTTCAAAACAAACGACTGCTGCCCCCCGGTTACCACCGCCAAGACAAACGACTGATGCCTCCTTAAGACCACCGCTTTCAAGACAAATGACTGCTGCCTCCTGGTGACCACCGCCAAGACAAATGACTGCTGCCTCCTGAATCAACCCAAAACACTGACACCCCCTGTTGACCACCCCAAGACAAAACAATCGCTCCTGGCACCACTCAATGAGCCCACAAATGACTGCTGCCTCCCTGGTGACCACAATACGTGTCAGAACAAATGACCGCTGCCTCCTGGTGACCACCACTTTCACGACAAATGACTGCCGCCCTCGACGCCAACCCCAACCTGCACCACCCTGTGTCAACAAACCACCTGCTGCCTCCCAGACCACCACTGTCTCAGAACAAATGACTAGCTGCCTCCCAGACCACCACTTCAAGACAAATGAATGCTGCCTCCTGGTGACCACCGCCAAAACAAATGACTGCTGCCCCGGTGACCACCCTTTCAAGACAAACACTGCCCCTGCACCACCACTGTATCAGAACAAATCACAAGCGCTCCTGGTGACACCACTGAGTCAGAACAAATGACTGCTGCCTCCTGGTGACCACCGCTTTCATAGAACAAATGAAAAGCGCCTCCTGGTGACCAACACCACTGTATCAGAACAAATGACTGCTACCCCTGTTACCACCACCGTATCAGAACAAATGACAAGGCCTCCTGGTGACCACCAAGCCAAAACAAATGACAGCTGCCCTGGTGACCACCACTGTATCAGGACAAAAGACTGCTGCCTCCCTGGTGACCACCACTATATCACACCTGCCTCCTGGTGACCACCACTGTGTCAGAACAAACTTTATTGCCACCCCTGGTGACCACCTGCCAGGACAAATAACTGCTGCCTCCTGGTGACCACCACTGTATCAGAACATAAGTCTCTGCCTCCTCGTGACCACCACTGCATGACAAATGACTGCTGCCTCCTGGTGACCACCGCTGTGTCAGAACAAATGACTGCTGCCCTGGTGAACACCTTCATGCACAGAACAAAATGACTGCTGCCTCTGGTGACCACACCTGCTGTCAAGAGACAAATGGCTGCTGCCTCCTGGTGACCACCACTGTGTCAGAACAAATGACTGCTGCCTCCTGGTGACCTCACCACTGTATCAGAACAAATACAACCCACCACCCCCAAGACAAAGACTGCTGCCTCCTGTACCACAACTGTATCAGAACAAATGATCAAGCTCCTCCTGGTGACCACCACTCCGTCAGAACAAATAACCGCTTCCTCCTGCCACCACCGCCAGAACAATGACTGCTGCCTCCTGGTGACCACCACTGCATCAGAACAAAACCCCCGGTGACCAAACAACACAAACAAACGACTGCTCCTCCTGGTGACCACCACTGTAAGTCAGAACAAATGACTGCTGCCTCCTGGTGACCACCTCTTTCAAGACACAAATGACTGCTGCCTTGGTGACCACCACTGTATCAGAACAAATGACTGCTGCCTCCTGGTGACCACCGCTTTCAAAACAAATGACTGCTGCCTCCTGATGACCAATGCTGTCAGAACAAATGACGCTGCCTCCTGGTGACCACCGCATCCAAGACAAATGACTGCCGCCTCCTGGTGACCACCACTGTGTCAGGACAAATGACTGCTGCCTCCTGGTGACCACCGCTTCAAGACAAATGACTGCAGCCTCCTGACCACCACTGTATCAAGACAAATGACTGCTGCCTCCTGCACCACCACTTGTCAGAACAAATGACTGTCTGCCCCTGGTTACCACCACTGTGACAGAACAAATGACGATGCCTCCCAGACCAACACCACTGTGTAGAACAAATGACAGCGCCTCCAAGAACACCACCGCTTTCAGCACAAATACACTGCTCCTCCTGGTAACAAAAGCCGTGTCAGAACAAATGAATTCTACCCTGGTGACCACCACTTCACAAAATGACAGCGCCTCCTGGTGACCACCACAAGTCAGAACTGGCCAGAAATGACTCACCCTCCAGACCACCATCAAAGCAGAACAAATGAGTACTGCCTCCTAGCGACCACCGCTATGTCAGAACAAATGACTGTGCCTCCTGGTGACCATCAACACGTCAGAACATATGACGGCTGCTTCCTCGCACCTAATCGATCATAGAACAAAGACTGATGCCTCCGACCACCGCTGTGTCAGGACAATGACTGCTGCCTCCTGGTGACTGCCACTATATCAGGACAACGGACTGCTGCCTCCTGGTGACCAGTGCTGTGTCAGGACAAAGGACTGCTGCCTCCTGGTGACCACCAACAACAGGAAAACACAGCTGCCCCACCACCCACCAAACAAACCCCTGGTGACCACAACTATATCATCACAAAGGACTGCTGCCCTCCTGGTACAACCGCTGTGTCAGACAAAGACTGCTGCCTCCTGACCACCGCTGTGTCAAAACAAATGACTGCTGCCTCCTCGTGACCACCGTTGTGTCAGAACAAATGACTGCTGCCTCCTCCGACCACCAATGTGTCAAAACAAATGACTGCTGCAACATGACCACCACTGTGCAAAACAAAAATGCTTCCTCCTGGTGACCACCGCTTTGTCAGGAAAGAAATGACCGCCCTGGACACCACCACTGTGTCAGACAAATGACTGCCGCACTCACCACTCTGAAGAACAAACACAGCTGCCTCCTCAACCACCCACAAAGTCAGAACAAATGACCCTCCTCCTCGTGACCACCACTGTTTCAGAACAAATGACCGCTGCCCCTGGAGACCACCACTGTTTCAGACAAATGACCGCTGCCTCGAGACCACCGCCAGTCAAAACAAAAACCCCCACCACCCCAAACAAATGACTACTGCCTCCTGGTGACCACCACTGTAACAGAACAAAACAACACAGCCTCACCACCCAAACAAACAAAACACCCCCCAACCACCAAACACAACCACCCACCACACCAACAAAACCCCAACACCCAACAACAAACCCCAACCACCCAAAACAAAAAACCCCGGTGACCACCGCTGTGTCAGAACATATGACGGCTGCTTCCTGGTGACCACCACTGTGTCATTACCAATGACTGCTGCCTCCTCGTGACCACCACTGTGTCAGAACAAATGACTGCTGCCTCCTGGTGACCACCACTGTTTCAGGGCAAATGACTGCTGTCTCCTGGTGACCGCCGCTGTATGAGAACAAATGACTGCTGCCTCCTGGTGACCACGGCTGTATCAGAACAAATGACTAGTGCCTACTGGTGACCACCGCTGTGTCAGAACATTTGACGGCTGCTTCCTGGTGACCACCACTGTGTCATGACCAATGACTGCTGCCTCCTCGTGACCACCACTGTGTCAGAACAAATGACTGCTGCCTCCTCGTGACCACAGCTGTGTCAGAACAAATGACTGCTGCCTCCTGGTGACCACCACTGTGTTAGGACAAATGACTACTGCCTCCTGGTGACCACCACTGTGTTAGAACAAATGACTGCTGCCTCCTCGTTACCACTGCTGTGTCAAAACAAATGACTGCTGCCTCCTAGTGACCACCACTGTGTCAGGACAAATGACTGTCTCCTCCTGGTGACCACCACCGTGTCAGGACAAATGACTGCTACCTCCTGGTGACCACCGTTGTGTCAGTACAAATGACTGATGCCTCCTGGTGACCACCGCTGTGTCAGAACAAATGACTGATGCCTCCTGGTAACGACCGCAGTGTCAGAACAAATGACTGATGCATCCTGCTGACCACCACTATATCAGGACAAAGGACTGCTGCCTCCTGGTGACGACCGCTGTGTCAGAACAAATGACTGCTGCCTACTGGTAACCACAGCGGTGTCAGAACAAATGACTGCTGCCTCCTGGTGACCACCATTGTATCAGGACAAAGGACTGCTGCCTCTTGGTCACCATCGCTGTGTCAGACCAAATGACTGCTGCCTCCTGGTGACCACCACTGTGTCAGGACAAGTGAATGCTGCCGCCTGGTGACCACCGCTGAGTCGGAACAAATGACTACTGCCTCCTGGTGACCACCACTGTGTCAGAACAAATGACTGGTGCCTCCTGGTGACCACCACTATATCAGGACAAAAGGACTGCTGCCTCCCTGAGTAGAGCTTTTTTACTGTGTCAGGACAAATGACTGCTCCTCCTTGGCGACCACCGCTGTCTGGACAAATAACTGCTGCCTCAGGTGACCACCACTGTCAGGACAAATGACTCCTGCCTCCTGGTGACCACCACTGTTTCAGGATAAATGACTGCTGCCTCCTGGTGACCACCAATGTGTCGTGACCAATGACTGCTGCCTCCTGGTGACCACCACTGTGTCAGAACAAATGACTACTGCCTCCTGGTGACCACCGCTGTATCGGAACAAATGACTGCTGCTTCCTTGTGACCACCGCTGTATCAGAACAAATGACTGCTGCCTCCTGGTGACCACCGCTGTGTCAGGACAAATGACTGCTGCCTCCTGGTGACCACCGCTCTATCAGGACAAAGGACTGCTGCCTCCTGGTGACCACCGCTGTATCAGGACAAATGACTGCTGCCTCCTGGTGACCACCGCTGTGTCAGAACGTAAGACTGCTGCCTCCTGGCGACTACCACTGTATCAGAACAAATGACTGCTGCCTCCTCGTGACCACCGCTGTGTCAGAACATATGACTGCTGCCTTCTGGTGACCACAGCTGTGTCAGAACATATGACGGCTGCCTCCTGGTGACCACTGTATCAGGACAAAGGACTGCTGCCTCCTAGTGACCACCGCTGTGTCAGGACAAATGACTGCTGCCTCCTGCTGACCACCACTATATCAGGACAAAGGACTGCTGCCTCCTGGTGAGCACAGCTGTGTCAGGACAAATGACTGCTCCTCCTGGTGACCACCGCTGTCAGGACAAATAACTGCTGCCTCTTGTTGACCACCACTATCAGGACAAATGACTGATGCCCCTTGGCGACCACCACTGTTTCAGGATAAATGATTGCTGCCTCCTGGTCACCACCACTGTGTCAGAACAAATGACTGCTGCCTCCTGGTGATCACCACTGTGTCAGAACAAATGACTGCTGCCTCGTCGTGACCACGGCTGTGTCAGAACAAATGACTGGTGCCTCCTGGTGACCACCACTGTGTCAGGACAAATGACTGCTGCCTCCTGGTGACCACCACTGTGTCAGGACAAATGACTGCTACCTCCTCATGACCACCGTTGTGTCAGTACAAATGACTGATGCCTCCTGGTGACCACCGCTGTGTCAGGACAAATGACTGCTGCCTCCTGGTGACCACCGCTGTGTTAGAACAAATGACTGCTGCCTCCCAGACCACCACTGTGACAGAACAAATGATCTCAAAGGCCTCCCTGGTGACCACCACTGTGACAAACAAATGACTGGTGCCTCCTGGTGACCACCACTGTGTCAGGACAAATGATCAGTTGCCTCCCGCGGACACGCAAGGTGTCAAAACAAATGACTGCTGCCTCCTCGCGGACTCACCGCTAGTCAGAATGAATGACTGCAGCCTCCTGCTGACCCTCACCACCATATCAGGACAAAGACCAAGCGCCTCCTGGTGACCACAGCTGTGTCAAACAATGACTGCTGCCTCTTCGTGACCACCGCTGTCAGGACAGGGGCCAACTGCTGCCTCCTCGTGACCACCACTGTGTCAGAACAAATGACTGCTGCCTCCTCGTGACCACCGCTGTGTCAGAACAAATGACTGCTGCCGCCCGGGTGACCACCCCACTGTGTTAGGACAAATGACTACCGCCTCCCTGGTGACCACCACTGTGTCAGAACAAATGACTGCTGCCTCCGGTGATCACCACTGTGTCAGAACAAATGACTGCCGCCTCCCTGGTGACCACCACTGTGTCAGGACAGACTGCCGCCCAGACCACCACCGTGCCAGGACAAATGACTGCTACCTCCCGGTGACCACCGTTGTGTCAGTACAAATGACTGATGCCTCCTGGTGACCACCGGGCCAGTGTCAGAACAAATGACCGATGCCTCCTGGTAACGACCGCAGTGTCAGAACAAATGACTGATG
>NW_024720248.1:0-34507 GCF_018991925.1 Homarus americanus
GAGCATCTAGTTATTATATGTCTTATTTGTGTCACTTATGTTACTTGTATATTATTTGTAATTCGTAACCCATTCCCCAAATATGTAACTGTATATTTTCAGCCTTCTGGCTGCCAAGCTCTTTCAATAAACCGTTAATTATTATTATTATTATTATTACATACATACATACACACATACACACATACATACACACATACATACATACATACACACATGCACAAAAACATCAAAATACGCACGAACACACACACTGTAAACGCCTTTTTACAAACACACACACACACACACGCCCTCAACAGACACACGTGCACACTTGCAAACGTCTTGAGAGAGAGATGTACACACCAACAGTGACTGTACACACCAACAGTGACCGTACACACGAACAGTGACCGTACACACCAACAGTGACTGTACACACCAACAGTGACTGGCTAAGACAGTAACTCAGGGCGGGTTGTCATTACCGCCTTTGGACAAGAGCCGTTAAAACCGTTACTCTCCGCCCTAACGGATGCAACTTCAAAATATTTGAACCTGATTGGCTAACAGACAACGATATCAAATTCAATGTAACAGAGCGAACAACAAATGATTCTTAATATAAAAAGTCATTATCATCGTCACATTAGTAGTAGTATTAATATTATTAGCTTAACAAAATCTAAAGTGAAATTAAATATTAACCGGACTGTGACATTAACCGGACTCTGACATTAACGGACTGCATTATTAACCGACTCTGACATTAACCGGACTCTGATTAACGGACTCTGACATTAACCGACTCTGACATTATCCGACTCTGACATTAACCGGACTCTGACATTAACCGGACTCTGGCATTAACCGGACTCTGACATTATCCGGACTCTAGCAGGGGAAAATTGGTAAACGCCGCTACCTGCATAACCAGAACGTTGACCACACACACACAAGGAGTGGTTAATGGAAGGAAGGAAGGAAGGAAGGAAGGAAGGAAGGAAGGAAGAAAAGAAAGGAAGGCAGGCAGGAAGGCAGGCACGAAGGAAGGAAGGAAGGAAGGAAGGAAGGAAGGAAGGAAGGAAGGAAGGACTGTCTGTCTGTCTGTGACCTAAACCTAGCCTGCCTAGATCTCACGATAAATAATAATAATGATGATGATAATGATAATAATAATAATAATAATAATAATAATAATGATAATAATAATAATAATAATAATAATAATAATAATAATAATAATAATAATAATAATAATAATGATAATAACAACAACAACAACAATAATCTAGGAATAACATCGACAGAGCAGTAATTAGTGAGTCCTGGCTAACCACACAGGGTCAACCACAACTACAACCACAACAACAACCACCACTACAACAACCACTACCACCCTCTCCCCCCTCTCACCACCTTACCACAACAACAACAACCACTACCACCCTCTCCCTCCCTCTCACCACCCTACCACAACAACCACTACCACCCTCTCCTTCCTCTCACCAACCTACCACAACAACCACAGTAACTAACCAAATTAACACTCAAAACACGTTTTAAACATGACTGATAAGAGATTTAACCTAACCAACAACTACCACAATTACTAGCACATTTCCACTACCACCACTCGTACTAATACTACCACAGCTACTAGCATTACTTCCACTTCCACAATTACCACTAACTTACCACCACTACTACCACAACCACCACCACGTGGCCTTCAGCCCCCAATAGCCACACCTCGCCGCCATTTTATTACCTTAATATTAAATATCCTAATACATAAGTAACTATCCTAGCTGTGTTGAGCCGCAGATCTATGAGGCATTCCAGTGACTGTTGCCTCATAGTCAATATTCGCAACTGTTGTCGGCTTTAGCAGAAGCTCCCGTTCCCTGAGGCAGAGCAAAGCCGACCAAGGAGAGAGAAGGACAGTCGACATCTCATCCAGGCTGTAACATAACTTGTGGGCTGCTGCTTTGTTCGGAGATCACCTCCGCGAGTCTGGCGTAAAACATCTTCACTTGGTCCCATCCCACCAGAGGTTGTCAACACTAGAGGAGGAAGCTGCCTTGATCAACGTTCTCACACTTCTCCCCCATATGCCCTTCTCTTGTCGTTCTCGTTCCTCCTGCAGCATCGAGAGCTAGGTTACGGTGACATGCGGCCATGGGGTCAAAAATCCTGATGTCGAAGAAAGCTCGCTGTCCCCGCGTCCAGAATCCTCGAGCACCGACGTCCACACGGGCCTCGTTAGATGTGTTTGAAGTCCTGTGTTGGAAGATCTCACCATCCAGTGGAAGGAGGGTCGGTTCTACCACCACTACTACCACCATTTCGGACACAACAGGCTACAGAAGTGGCAAGGAGGAGAATCGAACCAGTGTGACCAACTGATTATGACGACTGCAGTTACGGAAGCCACAACACACGAGAATAATAATAATAATAATAATAATAATAATAATCCCAGCTACTAGGAGTTGGGTTGATTAGGTAGGTTAGATAGTTAGGTTAGGTTATTAGGGTAGTTAGAGTTAGTGGTTAATCTTCAGGTGATCCAAAAGGTCCCATTATCTAGTAAACACAACAGGACCAATCAGAGGCCAGAAATATCAACTCGTTAAATGCGTCACACTCTAGTGGTAATTAAGGCAGGGTAATTCATAACCCGAGCCATCCAATCACGTCACGTTAATCAAGGGTGATTAAGGTGGACGACCAATCAGGTATCGAGATCAAGGTGTGTGTGTGTGTGTGTGTATGTATGTATGTATGTATGTGTGTGTATGTGTGTGTGTATGTATGTATGTGTGTGTACATGTGTACGGGTCAACGACCATTAAACAACACCTGTGACCATTGTTAACGACCAAACTGCCACAGACCGCTACCTGTTTATGCATAACCACCCCACCCCACCCCACCCCCCACTTCGTTACTGCTAGGCTAGTCACTTTCTCATTCTCTCAACCCTCCTCCTCTCCCCTCCCTCTTCTCCCCACCTTTGCTTTAACACATCCCAATCATCAATATTAAAACACACACACACACACACACACACACACACACACACACACACACACACACACACACACACACTACACATACACAGACACGCTACACCCCCCTACGCACACACAACAAGGCAGAAGAAGAGGGGGGGTGAGGGCGGGCATACACATCCCACCCACCCACGCCCCACCCACTCACGCCCACACTATCCAGACCAGTGCTTCCTCTCCGCCCCCCCGCCCCCATTAGTAACCTTGACCAAATTTAACACTACCTCCACCCTCTTCTTCCTCTCCTCCACCCTTCTACCTCTCCCACCCCTCTCTCTCCCTCTCAACACCACCACTACTACCATCACCACTACCACCACTACTACTATCACCAGCCTGAAATTCACAGTGGCACAGAGGCACCCTCCTGGGCCTGCATATATCCACGATAAGCCATTCTCCCCATGTCCACACCAGGAAGGAAAGGCAAGAAGAGAGCTGAGAAAACTATACTGCTTTAAAGAGCTTCCTGAGAAGATAAACTCCGCCTGGTGACATCATTTATCACACCTATATTAACTTACCCAGCAGTACCTCTTCATACTATGAGCACCACTCAAATATTAAAATTACAGGTGGTTCAAAATGAAGCCCTAAGATGCGTCACAGGTGAAAGATACCCCTTCACCAGAACCACAGCCAAGATACATAAGAGACCTGAGAATAAAACTCATCAACCAGCAGCTGCACACCCTGGCCAGCAGAATCTGGCACAAGACAGAACGATCAGAGCAAGAACTCCTTCAAAGACTCCCACCAGATAACGACAACAACCACATGGTTCCCCGAAAATTACCAAATCTCAAAAGGTCCATTACCACCCCCTGATCTACACGGCCAGGCAATAGACAACCTCCCTAGACCAGCATCCGCCAGTAGGGTCGGCGGAATATGAAATAAGGCCCTTAAACACCCATATATGGGACAGGGTAGGATGTCTAGTGCCTGTACCGACAGACAATAACTAACCCATGACACAACCCTAAACACACTATTTGTTTAGCAAGGCGGTCAGCCCGCCCCCTCTTACCTCCTCCTAAACTTCTTCATTTCCAACCAACTTCCTCCCCCACCTCTAATATCCTTTCACCTCACCTCACCCTCCCTATCTCTCCTGACCCTACCCCACCCCTACCACTTTCACTACCCCCCCTCCCTCCCTATCACACACACACACACACACACACACACACACACACACACACACACACACACACAGTTATAAGCCTGATTCCACACCGTTTCCCAGCACTGATACTTAGGCTGGACAGGTGAACAACAGGTAATTGTCATGAGTATTGTACACCTGTGGAGGATGGCGCTCTCTCTCTCTCTCTTGTTTTTCCTATCTCTTTTATTTCATTTTCTCTTCGTCTCTCTCTCAAATTGTCCCTCACCTTCTACCGTTATAACTATTCACAACAACCACCATTAGCCGAATGGTTGTAGTTGTGGTATCATTTTTCTTCCCTCTATTGGTATCATCAACCACAATTACCACTATCACTCCAGTAATAACCACCACTACCACTATCCCTCACTCCAGCAACAACCACCACTACCACCATCCTCCAGTAACAACCACCACTAACTACCAGCGAATGGTTAAAGGTGTTGACGCAACCATCTCATGCATCAACCACAATAACCACAACTACCAGCAACAACCAGACATATAGTGGTAGTGACAGAGCTGGAAATACTTGTGGTTGGTCACGTTTCTTCGGTACCGCAATTCCACAACCACCACTACTACCATCACCACTACAACCATCACACTATTACCATCACCACCACCATCACAAGACTTCAACCACCACACTACTATCATCACCACTACTACTACCACCATCACCACCACTATTGCCATCACCACCACTACTACCATCACCATTATCACCACCACTACCGCCATCACCACCACACTGCCATCACTACAACTACCACCATCACCACTACTGCCACCACCACTACTGCTCATCACCACTACCACCATCAACCGAACGAGTGTTGGTGATAGGTGAAGTTGTGGTGATGATTGTGGTAGTTCGAGGCGGTGGTAGGTTGTGGTAGTGGTGGTAGTTGTGGTGATGATTGTGGTAGTTCGAGGCGGTGGTAGGTTGTGGTGGTAGTAGTGGTCATATAGCTAGTGGTGGTAGTCGTAGTTGTAGCTGGTGGTGGTGATTGCCAGAGTGGGCTGTGGTGGTGGTGGTAGTGGTGGTTGTGGCAATGGTGGGTTGTAGTAATAGTGGTAGCTATAGGTAGTGGTGGTTGTGGTAGTGGTGATAGCTAGTGGTGGTGGTGGTAGAAGTGACTGTAGCAATAGTGGTAGTGGTGATGTTGGTGGCTAGTGGTTGTAGCAATGGTGGTAGCTAGTGGTAATAGTGGTGATGGTGGTAATAGTGGTAGCTAGTGGTGATGGTGGTAACTAGTGGTGATGGTGGCAGCTAGTGGTGATAGGTAGGTAATGGTGGTAACTAGTGGTAATGGTGGTAACTAGTGGTAATGGTGGTAGCTATGTGGTTACGATGGTGGTAGTGGTGGTAGTTAGTCGGCTTGTGATGGTGGTAGTAGTGGTAGCTATTAGTGGTAGTAGTGGTAGCTAGTGGTGGTACTAGTAGTGGTTGTGATGGTGGTAGCTAGTTGTGGTTGTGATGGTGGTAGTGGTGGTAGCTAGTCGGTTGTGATGGTGGTAGTGGTGGTAGCTATTAGTGGTAGTAGTGGTTGTGATGGTGGTAGCTAGTCGTGGTTGTGATGGTGGTAGTGGTGGTAGCTATTAGTGGTATTAGTGGTAGCTAGTGGTGGTAGCTAGTAGTGGTAGCTAGTGGTGGTAGCTAGTAGTGGTAGCTAGTGGTGGTAGCTAGTAGTGGTTGTGATGGTGGTTGCTAGTGGTTGTGGTGGCTCAGTTTTCAGCCTCAAGAGACGGTGTTGGTAATAAGCGAGTAATTTGCAACACAGCCAACCACTTGCACCCGTCCACCTGGACTCAGTTTACCCACCAGAGTCCGTTCATTACCTACCATGAGTACAGTTTACCCCACCATAGAGTCCATCATTCATTACCCGCTATGAGAGTACAGCTTCTAATGGTATGGTCGTATTAGAGTACAGTTTACCCACCAGAGTCCGTTCATTACCTGCCATGAGTACAGTTTACACACCAGAGTCCATTCATTACCTGCCATGAGTACAGTACAGTTTACCTATGGTCGTATTAGAGTACAGTTTACCCCACCAGAGTCCATTCATTACCTGCCATGAGTACAGTTTACCTATGGTCGTATTAGAGTACAGTTTACCCCACCAGAGTCCGTTCATTACCTGCCATGAGTACAGTTTACCTATGGTCGTATTAGAGTACAGTTTACCCCACCAGAGTCCGTTCATTACCTGCCATGAGTACAGTTTACCCACCAGAGTCCATTCATTACCTGCCATGAGTACAGTTTACCTATGGTCGTATTAGAGTACAGTTTACCCCACGAGTCCATTCATTACCTGCCATGAGTACAGTTTACACACCAGAGTCCATTCATTACCTGCCATGAGTACAGTTTACCCACCAGAGTCCGTTCATTACCTGCCATGAGTACAGTTTACCTATGGTCGTATTAGAGTACAGTTTACCCCACCAGAGTCCGTTCATTACCTGCCATGAGTACAGTTTACCTATAGTCGTGTTAAGAGTACAGTTTCTTTATCATGGTATTATGAGTACAGTTGTATTCTAATGAGTACAGTTTAACCATGGTCATGTTACAGAGTACGATATTGAGTACAGGTTAGGCAGTCATATTCCCAGGCTAATTAACTCTATGGATATGTTAAATAACCTCAAGTGCTTCTTTTAACCTAACCTAACCTAACCTAGTCTAACCTAACCTAACCTAGCCTAACCTAACCTAGTCTAACCTAACCTAACCTAGTCTAACCTAACCTAGTCTAACCTAACCTAACCTAGTCTAACCTAACCTAACCTAGTCTAACCTAACCTAACCACGGTTTCCCCAAGGGCCATTAGGCATAGGATGGGTAATAAGGGTCAAAACCTCATCTAATTATGGTTAGTTTGTGGTTCTATAGCCTTCCGTACCGTCCATCATACATACATACATACATACATACAGGTATACATACATACAGGCATACATACACAAGTGACTCAGAAATTATATAAATCAAGGGGGAGGAGGAGGGAAGAGGGGGAGGAGGGAGAAAAGGGAGGGGGAGGGGAGGAGGAGAGGGAAGAGGGGAGGGGAGGGAGAAAAGGAGGAGGAGGAGGGGTGAGGGAGGAGGAGGGAGGGAGAGGAGGAGGGAGGAGGAAGGAGAGAAGAGGGAGGGAGGGAGGGAGGGAGGAGGGAGGGAGGGAGGGAGGGGAGGAGGAAGAGGGGAGAGAAGGAGGAGAGGGAGGGAGGGTAGGGAGGAGGGAGGGGAGGGGAGGTGGAGGGGAGGGGAGGGAGGAGGGGAGGAGGGAGGGGAGGAGGAAGAGGGAGAGAAGGGAGGGGAGAGAAGGAGGGAGAGAAGGAGGAGGAGGGGAGGGAAGGAGGGGAGAGAAGGAGGAGGGAGAGAAGGGAGGAGGAGGAGGAGGGAGGAGGGAGGAGGGAGGAGGAGGAGGAGGGAGGGGAGGAGAGGAGGAGGGAGGAGGAGGGAGGAGGAGGGAGGGGAGGGAAGGGAGGAGGAGGGGAGGGAGGAGGGAGAGAAGGAGGGGAGGAGGGAGGGAGGGGAAGGAGGGGAGGGAGGGAGGGAAGGGAGGGGAGGGGAGGAGGAGAGAGAGAAGACATCACCACGACAGCAATTATAAAGTAGTGAGATCACACATCACCACTAACACTGCTACCACCATCACTGCTACCACTAATTATCACCACTACCACTACTACCATTCCATTATCACCACTACCACTACTACTACCATCGCCATTCACATCACTAACATCATTATCACACTACCATCGCTACCACCATCGCCACTACTACCTACTACCACTTCATCGCCACTATCACTACCACCATTATCACCACCACATCACTACTAATTATCGCCATTACCACTACTACCACCATCGCCATCTAACAATACCAATTATTATCACCACTACCATCATCACTACCACCATCACATTTATCACTACTACCACCATCTTTCACTCATCACTAACACTATTGATCACTTTTCACACTACTAATAATTATCGCCACTACCACTACCACCACCATCCCCACCACCACTATCACCACCATCGCCACTACCACTACTACCACCATCGCCACTACCACTACCACCACCATCGCCACTACCACTATCACCACCAGTACTCGTAAACAAGAATCTCCGTGTAAATCGATTCGCTGTAAAACAAATAGTCGTAAACTGAATCGTCTCTTTCCATTTACAGGCCTGACTTCCCCTTATCCGTGCAGAGTCCTCGATGAAACGGCGTGGAACAGCGTGGAACAGGATGTAACTGGACGAAACATGATGGAACAAGGACGAAACAGGATGGAACAGGACGAAACAGGACGAAACATGATGGAACAGGACGAAACAGGATGGAACAGGACGAAACATGATGGAACAGGACGAAACATGATGGAACAGGACGAAACATGATGGAACAAGACGAAACAGCGTGAAACAGCGTGGAACAGGATGGAACTGGACGAAACAGGACGAAACAGGATGAAACATGATAGAACAGGACGAAAGACTCAGGAACTCGAAAATGCTGACTGGCCAAGGACGACATTTAATACTAGAGTGGCTTACTGTAAGTGTCCCCACGTGGTAGTGTGTCGTGGTAGGGCGTGGTGGTAGGGGTGGTGGTAGGGGTGGTGGTAGGGGTGGTGGTAGTGTGTAGTGGTAGTGTGTAGTGGTAGGGGTAGTGTTGGTGAGTGGTGGTGGGTGCTGGTTGATAGTGGTGGTTGGTGATGGTAATGATGGTGATAGTGGTAGTGGTGGTAGTAGTAGTAGTAGAAGTGGTGGTGGTAGGGGTAGTGGTGGTGAGTGGTGGTGGGAGTGCAGGTAGGGGTGGTAGTAGGGGTGGTAGGGGTGGTGGTAGTGGTGTGTGGGGTAGTGGTGTGTGGTGGTAAGGGTGGTGGTAGTGTGTAGGGGTGGTGGTAGGGGTGGTGGTAGGGGTGGTGTGTAGCAGTAGGGGTGGTGGTAGGGGTGGGTGTGGTAGGGGTGGTAGGGGTGTATGGGTGGTGGTAGTGTGTAGTGGTAGGGGTGGTGGGTGTGGTAGTGTGTAGGTGGTAGGGTGGTGTAGGTGGTAGTGTGTGTGTAGTGGTGGTAGGGGTGGTAAGGGGTGGTGGTAGTGTGGTAGGGTGGTAGGTGCAGTACAGGAGTGTGGTGGTGCTGGTTGATAGTGGTTGGGTAGCTGCAATGATAGTGGTAGTGGTAGTGTGTAGTGGTAGGGGTAGTGTTGGTGAGTGGTGGTGAGTGGTGCTGGTTGATAGTGGTGGTTGGTGATGGTAATGATGGTGATAGTGGTAGTGGTGGTAGTAGTAGTAGTAGAAGTGGTGGTGGTAGGGGTAGTGGTGGTGAGTGGTGGTGGGTGCTGGTTGATAGTGGTGTTTGGTGATGGTAATGATGGTGATAGTGGTAGTGGTGGTAGTAGTAGTAGTAGAAGTGGTGGTGGTAGAGGTAGTGGTGGTGAGTGGTGGTGGGTACTGGTTGATAGTGGTGGTTGGTGATGGTAATGATGGTAATCTGTGCTGGGGATGATGGTGATAGTGGTTGTTGAGTGGGTGCCGGTAGTAGTAGTGGTGGTGGTTGAATGGTGAAGATAGTGGTAGCTCCGAGACAGCATTTCCTCTCTTACAACCATCAATTAAAACAAACAAACACACACACGGTTTTGGCCTTTCGAGTCATGTTAAAAGAGGTGATTTTAGTTATGTTAAATGCGCTAACAACCCAACCCATTAACCTTACGACCATAACAACACTATGGCACCAGGTTATCCCGTAGTGTCTTGAGGTGTGACCTTTGACCCTTGTTATGTATACAACCGGTTGAGGTCATTTTAAACACGGCACCATTACCACAACTACTAGCCATTTGACTACCACCATCGATAACCACAATTCTAGTCAAGGTATTTTGTTTTCTTCGCATCGTCTACTACCACTACCACCATACTACTACTACTATTTATCTACCACAATTACCACTACTCACAACCACTACCACCCCCCCCCCCACACTGTAGGGCATCACCCACAGTAGATGAGACTCCCTTCCCAGTTCATAATTCACCCATCTCTCTGCCTGCCTTGACACACACACACACACACACACACACTGCCTCAACACACTCTCTGACGCACTTACATACAACACTAATAATAATAATAATAATAATAATAATAATAATAATAATAATATTAATGGTTGCCCCTCATGTAACGAGGATGGCCGGCCCAAGGGTCACCTAGGCGTGAATTTGTTTAAGGTGTAGAAGCTGTCGCCAAATCAACAACCACACCCTGAGTTAACGAGCTGCATGACCCAGTGTTTAAGGTGTAGAAGCTGTCGCCAACACAACAACCACACCCTGAGTTAACGAGCTGCATGACCCAGTGTTTAAGGTGTGGAAGCTGTCACCAACACAACAACCACACCCTGTATGAGTTAACGGGCTGCATGACCCAGTGTTTAAGGTGTAGAAGCTGTCACCAACACAACAACCACACACTAAGTCAACGAACTGCATGGCCCAGTGTTTAAGGTGTAGAAGCTGTCACCAACACAACAACCACACACTAAGTCAACGAACTGCATGGCCCAGTGTTTAAGGTGTAGAAGCTGTTACCAACACAACAACCACACACTAAGTTAACGAACTGCATGACCCAGTGTTTAAGGTGTAGAAGCTGTCACCAACACAACAACCACACACTAAGTCAACGAACTGCATGGCCCAGTGTTTAAGGTGTAGAAGCTGTCACCAACACAACAACCACACACTAAGTTAACGAGCTGCATGACCCAGTGTTTAAGGTGTAGAAGATGTCGCCAACACAACAACCACACACTAAGTTAACGAGCTGCATGACCCAGTGTTTAAGGTGTAGAAGCTGTCGCCAACACAACAACCACACCATTAATTAACAAGCTGCATGACCCAGCGTTTAAGGTGTAGAAGCTGTCACCAACACAACAACCACACACTAAGTTAACGAACTGCATGGCCCAGTGTTTAAGGTGTAGAAGCTGTCACCAACACAACAACCACACCCTGAGTTAACGGGCTGCATGACCCAGTGTTTAAGGTGGAAGCTGTCGCCAACACAACAAACAACCCTGAGTTAACGAGCTGCATGACCCAGTGTTTAAGGTGTAGAAGCTGTCACCAACACAACAACCACACCCTGAGTTAACGAGCTGCATGACCCAGTGTTTAAGGTGTGAGAAGCTGTCACCAACACAACAACCAAACCCTGAGTTAACGAGCTGCATGACCCAGTGTTTAAGGTGTAGGTGTCACCAACACAACAACCACACCCTGAGTTAACGGGCTGCATGACCCAGTGTTTAAGGTGTAGAAGCTGTCACCAACACAACAACCACACCCTGAGTTAACGGGCTGCATGACCCAGTGTTTAAGGTGTAGAAGCTGTCACCAACACAACAACCACACCCTGAGTTAACGGGCTGCATGACCCAGTGTTTAAGGTTGAAGATGTCGCCAAATCAACAACCACACCCTGAGTTAACGGGCTGCATGACCCAGTGTTTGAGGTGTAGAAGCTGTCACCAACACAACAACCACACCCTGAGTTAACGAGCTGCATGACCCAGTGTTTAAGGTGTAGAAGCTGTCGCCAACACAACAACCACACCCTGAGTTAACGAGCTGCATGACCCAGTGTTTAAGGTGTAGAAGCTGTCGCCAACACAACAACCACACCCTGAGTTAACGAGCTGCATGACCCAGTGTTTAAGGTGTGGAAGCTGCCTAACCTAACCTATAGTTCCATTGCAATGTCTTATCTGGTTGTTAGAACATAAGAACATAAGAAAATAAGGAGTCTGCAATAGGCCGGTTGGCCTGTGCATGGCAGCTCCTGTCGAGAGTTACTACCACTCTCTATCATCCATGAATCTATCTAGCCTCCTTTTGAAACTTTCCAGAGTTCCCGCACTTACTACAAAGTTGGTAAGCTTGTTCCACTCGTCCACCACCCTATTTGTGAACCAGTTTCTTCCTATCTCCCTCCTAAACCTAAACTTATCCAACTTGAATCCGTTGCTCCGAGTCCTATCCTGCTCGGATATTATAAGAACTTTATCTATATCCCTTTTATTGATTCCTTTCACCCACTTAAATACTTCTATCATATCTCCCCGCACTCTTCGTCTTTCTAGGGAATGCAAGTTAAGTTTCTTTAACCTAGCCTGATATGGAAGGTTTCTAAGTCCAGGAATCATTTTCGTCATTCTTCGCTGCGCCGACTCCAGTGAATTGATATCCATTCTATAATAAGGGCACCAGAACTGAACCGCATTATCGAGGTGCGGCCTGACTAGCTCAGATATAGTTGCAATAAGACCTCTGCACTCTTATTACTTACACATCTAGATATAAAACCCAATCCTCTGTTTGCCTTATTTCGAACATTAACGCACTGTTTTCTAAGCTGTAGGTCCGGGCTTACAAGTACCCCTAGGTCTCTTTCACAAGTCGACTTCTCTAGGTTGATGTTGTTAAGGCTGTATACATTGTCAGTATTTGTTCTTCCAATATTAAGTACGCTGCACTTGCTGGTGTTGAATTTCATTTGCCATTTTTCAGACCACCCCTGCAGTATATTTAGATCCTCCTGTAATGCATTTGCATCCTGCCCTGAATTAATCTGCCGCCCTATTTTGGTGTCATCCGCAAACTTGCTTATGTCACTGCTGATCCCAGTATCTAGATCGTTTATGTAGATTACGAACAAGAGTGGGCCTAGTACTGGCCCCTGGGGAACCCCACTGGTTACACAGCCCCACTCAGATTTAACACCATCTACGCTGACCCTCTGCGTCCTATCGGTGAGCCATGATTTTATCCAATTTAAAACTTTCCCCTCGATACCATGAGCCTTAACTTTTCTCAGAAGCCTCTGATGCAGTACTCTGTCAAATGCTTTGCTAAAGTTTAAGTAAATAACAGGATACAGGCATGAAATTGTTCAGACACCCTTAGCGATACATATTGATACATAAGCGATACATAGACGACATATATTGACACATATTGATACATAGACGATACATAGTGATACATAAGTGATATATAAAGTACAAAATATACTCATGGTTGTCGTGGCTACAGTAACAGCTGGCCAACTCATAACACGTACCTAAAAAAAGAGGAAAAAATCACTTAGACAAATATTCACTTATAATAATACTTAAATTTACTTATAATGGATAGGAAATACTTTAAATTCACTTACAAACAAGAATATGATTACCTACGAGGAAAAATAATTAATCACTTATAAAATAAATTCACTTATAATAAATATTCACTTAAAAATATTAAATTCACTTACAACAAATATATACTGCACTTCAATAATTAATTCACTTATAAACAGGAAAATACTTTTAAAAAATCACTTATAAAATGAAAATACAAATTATTTTACTTATAAACACAAAAGTATTTGAAATGGTTAGGTTAGGTTAGGGCAGGTTAGTTTAGGTTAGGTCAGATTAGGTCAGGTTAGGTCAGGTCAGGTTAGGTCAGGTCAGGTTAGTTAGGTCAGGTTAGGTTAGATCAGATCAGGTTAGGTCAGGTCAGGTTAGGTTAGATCAGGTCAGGTTAGGTTAGATCAGATCAGGTTAGGTCAGGTCAGGTTAGGTTAGATCAGGTCAGGTTAGGTTAGGTCAAGGTCCCCAACTTGTACAGGAAGCCTCAACACAACATAGGCCAGCAACTTGTACTTGTCAGGACACAGTTACCTTCCTCCCTCCCTCCTCACTCCTCCTCTCCCCTCCCACTCCTCCTCTCCCTCCTCCCTCCTCCCTCCCCTCCTCCTCCCCTCCCCACTCTTACATCTTCTTTTCTCTTTCTCCTCTCCTCCTCCCCCACACCACACTTGCCTCATTCCTGACAAGTCATTAATGCCCCCCTCCACAACTTCCGGGTAATTCAGGTCTGTCACGTTACGGGTTCAATCGAGTCTGGAAACCATTTATAAACCCGGCTATCGAATCCCTGGAACGTATAGTGAAGCCCCGAATCCGAACCCAGAACACTATGAACCCGAACCCAGAACACTATGAATCCGAACCCGAACCCAGAACACTATGAATCCGAACCCAAAGTACTATAAATCCGAGCCCAGAACACTATGAACCCGAACCCAGAACACTATGAATCCGAACCCGAACCCCAGAACACTATAAATCCGAACCCAAAGTACTATAAATCCGAGCCCAGAACATTACGAACCCGAACCCAGAACACTACGAATGTGAACCCCTAAATAGAGAGCCTTTAGATACCTAATTCATATGAAAACACACACACCCACACACACCCACACACACACACACACACACACACACTACTGACATAACTGAACATCATTTTCCTGAAGGGTAGACGAGGATTTATCTGACTCACTTAAGCTTTGATGTAAACACTAAGCCTTGGATATACACTAAGCTTTGGGTATAAACTAAGCTTTGGGTATACACTAAGCTTTGGATGGTAGCGCGATTTCCAGTTCCGAGAGAGAGAAATGTTTGTGAGTTGACAGTGAGGCAACACAGGCCTGGCAGATTTCCCCCACCAACCCCCCTCCTAAAAGAACTCCTCCCTTCCTTCTGCCCCCCCCACCGTCCCCCTCCAGCCTTCTCCCCACCCCCTCTCTCTCTCTCTCTTCAAAAATGACACATTACCTCAAGATCTATAATATACCACTCTACACACCTCTACACACACCCTACACACCCCTACACCTCTACACACCCCTACACACATCACATCACTAACCTAACCTAACCCAACCATAAACCTAACTAACCCAAACCAGGATCAAACACCTCCAGTCTGAACCAGGAAGATGCACTTAAGGTCTAAACACATATTATTTATTAATTATCTTAGTGAGGGGGAGGGGAGAGGGGAGGGGGAGGGAGAGGAGGGGAGGGACAGGAGGGGGGAGGGGACAGAGGGGAGGAGAGTGTAATTGTAAACAGTTGCCAGATATTGTTTGTTTGTTTTGGTGTTTTAATTAGTGTATTACGGTGTGTGAAATGACTGGCTGCCATACACAAACCTGCCAGAGAGAGCCTGTGTGTGTGTGTGTGTGTGTGTGTGTGTGTGTGTGTGTGTGTGTGTGTGTGTGTGTGTGTGTGTGTGTGTGTGTGTGTGTGTGTGTGTGTGTGTGTGTGTGTGTGTGTGTGTGTGTGTGTGTGTGTGTGTGTATGTGTGTGTGTGTGTGTGTGTACGTCTGTGTGTGTGTGTACGTGTGTGTGTGTGTGTGTGTGTACGTCTGTGTGTGTGTGTGTGTGTGTGTGTGTGTACGTCTGTGTGTGTGTGTGTGTGTGTGTACGTCTGTGTGTGTGTGTGTGTGTGTGTGTGTGTCGTGTGTGTGTGTGTGTGTGTGTGTGTACGTCTGTGTGTGTGTGTGTGTGTGTGTCTGTGTGTGTGTGTGTGTGTCTGTGTGTGTGTGTGTGTGTGTGTGTGTGTGTGTGTGTGTGTGTGTGTGTGTGTGTGTGTGTGTGTGTGTGTGTGTGTGTGTGTGTGTGTGTGTGTGTGTGTGTGTGTGTGTGTGTGTGTGTGTGTGTGCGTCTGTGTGTGTGTGTGTGTGTACGTCTGTGTGTGTGTGTGTGTGTGTGTGTGTACGTCTGTGTGTGTGTGTGTGTGTGTGTGTGTCTGTGTGTGTGTGTGTGTGTGTGTGTGTCTGTGTGTGTGTGTGTGTGTGTGTGTGTGTGTGTGTGTGTGTGTACGTCTGTGTGTGTGTGTGTGTGTGTGTGTGTGTGTGTGTGTGTGTGTGTGTGTGTGTGTGTGTGTGTGTGTGTGTGTGTGTGTGTGTAAAGTTGGGTAGGGGGGCAGTGGTCGCCAATCCTCAGACACCTGTATAACACACTTGCACATACCTGCATGACACACCTGCATGACACACCTGCATGACACACCTGAATGACACACCTGCATGACACACCTGCATGACACCTGTATGACACACCTGCACATGACACACCTGTATGATACACCTGCATGACACACCCAACACACCTGAATGACACCTGCATGACACCTGTATAACACACCTGCATGACACACACCTGTGTGACACACCTGCATGACACACCCAACACACCTGAATGACACACCTGCATTGACACACCTGTATAACACACCTGCATGACACACCCAACACCTGAACACACACACCTGTATAACACACCTGCATGACACACCTGCATGACACACCACACACCCAACACACCTGCATGACACACCTGTATAACACACCTGCATGACACACCTGTATAACACACTGCATGACACACCCAACACACCTGTATAACACACCTGCATGCACACACCCAACACACCTGCATGACACACCCAACACACCTGCATGACACACCTGTATAACACACCTGCATGACACACCTGCATGACACCTGAATGACACACCTGCGTGACACACCTGTAACACACCTGCATGACACACCCAACACACCTGCATGACACACCTGTATAACACACCTGCATGACACACCTGAATGACACACCTGCATGACACACCTAACACACCTGAATGACACACCTGCATGACTCAGCTTATAAAGATCATTAACAAGAAACAATATGCTGTCAACGTTTTGGAAAGTCACTTTTATAAACTGACGACCACTGCAGGGGGAGGCTGTCTGTCTATCTGTCTCTGTCTGTGTCTATCTGTCTGTGTCTGTCTGTCTGTCTCTGTCTGTCTGTCTGTCTGTCTGTCTGTCTGTGTTTGTCTGTCTGTCTCTGTCTATCTGTCTGTCTGTCTGTGTTTGTCTGTGTCTGTTTGTCTGTGTCTGTCTCTCTCTGTGTTTGTCTGTCTGTCTCTGTCTATCTGTCTGTCTGTCTCTGTCTGTCTATCTGTCTGTCTGTCTGTGTCTATCTGTCTCTGTCTATCTGTCTCTGTCTGTCTGTCTGTGTCTATCTGTCTGTCTGTCTGTGTCTATCTGTCTGTCTGTCTCTGTCTCGCTAAAACACCTCTGTACACGAGAGAGAGAGAGAGAGAGAGAGAGAGAGAGAGAGAGAGAGAGAGCTCTGTATCCCGATAACGGAAACACACACACACACACACACACACACACACACACACACACACACACACACACACACACAGACACACACACACACATAACACACAACATCTGTCGTTAAGTGCTGTAAGCTATGGCTAAGTAACCACCCATATAATGCTACTTAACTTTCCTTCTGTGATTTGGTTAAGTTAGGTTTGATTTGGTTAGGTTAGGTTGGTTAAGTTAGGTTAGGTTAGGTTGAGTTGGGATTGAAGTTGGTTAGAGTTGGGTTGAGTTGGGTTAGGTTGAGTTAGGTTAGGTTTGGTTAGGTTGGGTTGAGTTAGGTTTGGTTGAGGATTGGGTTTGGTTAGGTTAGGTTTGGTTTGGTTGGGTTAGGTTGGGTTTGGTTGAGTTGGGTTTGGTTGGGTTTGGTTTGGTTGGGTTTAGGTTGGGTTTGGTTGGGTTGGGTTGGGTTTGGTTGGGTTAGGTTGGGTTAGGTTGGGTTGGGTTTGGTTAGGTTGGGTTTGGTTGGGTTGGGTTGGGTTAAGTTGGGTTGGGTTGGGTTAGGTTAGATTAGGTTGGGTTGGGTTTGGTTGGGGTTAGGTTGGGTTTTGGTTGGGTTGGGTTTGGTTGGGTTTGGTTTGGTTGGGTTAGGTTAGGTTAGGTTTGGTTAGGTTGGGTTTGGTTAGGTTAGGTTAGGTTAGTTAGGGTTTGGTTGAGATTGGATTAGGTTAGGTTTGGTTGGGTTAGGTTTGGTTAGGTTAGGTTTGGTTTGGTTGGTTAGGTTAGGTTAGGTTAGGTTGGGTTAGGTTGGGTTTGGTTAGGTTAGGTTTGGTTGGGTTAGGTTTGGTTAGGTTAGGTTAGGTTAGATTAGGTTGGGTTAGGTTAAGTGAAGATGGCCTTATACTATTCCAAACAGTAGGTAAGTTATGCCTATGCCACGTACTTATAAGCAACCACAGAAGCATTACTAGTTGGCAACCATTACTTAAACCATCGGAACATTAAGTAGAAGAAGTTACAAACAAAAGTAAACAAGTCCTTATAAACAAGCAAGCAAACAACCCACTCAAACAATCATCTTACAAGCAAACCAACCCTCAAACAATCATCTCACAAGCAAACAACCCACTCAAACAATCATCTCCAAAACAAACAACCCACTCAAACAATCATCTCACAAGCAAACAACCACTCAAACAATCATCTCACAAGCAGACAACTCACTCAAACAATCATCTCACAAGCAAACAACCCACCAAACAATCATCTCTGAGCAAACAACCACTCAAACAATCATCTACAAGCAAACAACCCCCAAACAATCATCTCACAAACAAACAACCCACTCAAACAATCATCTCACAAGCAAACAACCCACTCAAACAATCATCTCACAAGCAAACAACCCTCAAACAATCATCTCAAGCAAACAACTCACTCAAACAATCATCTCACAAGCAACCAACCCACTCAAACAATCATCTCACAAGCAAACAACCCACTCAAACAATCATCTCACAAGCAAACAAACTAATCAAGTCTCAGTAAACAATCACTCCACACAAAGAAAACAAACAGACACACACACAGCTGCTGATGTCTACACAAAGACAGTGTGTTGTATCCACCCACACACACACACACACACACGTACATACATACATACACAAATATACATACATAGACAGCCAGACACACACATACAGGCAGACAGGTACACATATACATACACACATACAGTACATACATACCTACATACACACAGACACAAACATACAGATACGTACACACGCACACAGACAGACATACATAGACAGATAGACAGGCAGGCAGGCACACACATACAACACACACACACACACACACACACACACACACACACACACACACACACACACACACACACACATACACATACACACACACACACGCACGCACACGCACACACACACACACACACACACACAGGGCGCAGGAAACCACAGCATTTAACACTCGACAGCGGATGCAGCAGGATCACCACCTTGCAGGACGCCCCGTGATAGGGTTGTGGTGGGTTAGGTTAGGCTTACGTTGGGTTAGGAAGGGTTGGGTTGGGTTGGGTTTAGGTTAGGTTTAGGGCTGGGATAGGTGAGGTTAGGTAAAAGGTTTAGGGCTGGGATAGGTGAGGCTAGGTAAGGTTTAGGGATTGAGTTAGGTTTAGGGCTGGGGTTAGCTTTAGGGTTGCGTTGGGTTGGGTTTAGGGCTGGGATAGGTGAGGTTAGAGTAAGGTTTAGGGTTAGGATAGGTTAGGCTAAATGGGTTTAAGGCTGGGATAGGTGAGCCTGGGTAGGTTTAGGGCTTGGATAGGTTGGGTTAGGTAAGGTTTGGGCTGGGATAGGTTAGGTTGGGTCTGGTTTAAGGCTGGGACAGGTGAGCCTGGGTAGGTTTAGGGCTGGGATAGGTAAGGTTAGGTGGGTTTAGGGCTGGGATAGGTAGGCTGGGTGGGGTTTAGGCTGGGATGGGTGAGCCTGGGTTTTGGGGCTGGGATGGGTGAGGCTAGGTAGGTTTAGGGCTGGGATAGGTGAGGCTAGGTAAGGTTTAAGGCTGGGATAGGTGAGGCTAGGTAAGGTTTAGGCTGGGATAGGTTAGGCTAGGTAAGGTTAAGGCTGGGATAGGTGAGCCTGCAAGGTTTAGGGCTGGGATAGGTTAGGTTAGGTAGGTTTGGGGCTGGGATAGGTTAGGTTAGGTCTGGTTTAGGGTGATAGGTGAGGTTAGGTTTTAATCTAATCCAGTAGTATTGGGCTCCAGTCTTAATCTAACACACCGAATCATTCCTAACACAAGACTATCTCAAACCAACCAGATCATTATGAACAAACCGAATCATTATGAACAAACCGAATCATTATGGACCCAACCGAATCTTATGAACCAACCGAATCATTTTGAACAAACCAAATCATTATGAACAAACCGAATCATTATGAACAAACCGAATCATTATGAACAAACCGAATCATTATGAACAAAACCAAATCATTATGAACAAACCGAATCATTATGAACAAACCGAATCATTATGAACAAACCGAATCATTTTTTGGAACACAAGTTAACGCCAATACTTTCTTTTTCACTTTCTGTCAAATAAGAGACCCATGAAGTTTCCTACCACGCCTCCACAACATACATACACACACACACACATACGATACGCACATGATAATACACACACAACCCACAACACATACATAAATCTGACACAACGCCAGTACGAACATAACACATATACTGGTATACATACATACATACATAAGACATTTTTTACTCATAGATAGGTAACACTTCACCGTTAAGGGACTCACTTCACCAGGTAAGGGACTCACTTCACCAGGTAAGGACTCACTTCACCAAATAAGGGACCCACTCACCAAACTTCACCAGGTAGGGACTCACTTCACCAGGTAAGGGACTCACTTCACCAGAGTGAGGGACTCACTTCACCAAGTAAGGGACTCTCGCCACCAGGTAAGGGACTCACTTCACCAGGTAAAGGACTCACTTCACCTCACAACACATAAAAGTAACTTACAATAGGCGAAACTTACAGGGGCGGATCAGGAATATCAAAGAGGGTCCAGAGTTGTGGGTGGGGAACAGTGAGGCCCACCCCTAATAACATGGACATTTTGAGGCCACATACACTTGGGACTAAAGAACAATTATTAGATTTTTTGGGTGGAAAGGGTGACCAGGAACCCACACACCCTCCTGGATCCGCCCTTGGCAACACACTAAGGCAGGAACTTAACACACAGTGGGGACGTCAGTAACAGAAGGCAGGCAGGTAACACCGAGCAGGAGTATCTTTGCCTGAAGTGTGCAGCAGTGACGGCACACACACACACACACATACACACACACACAGGCGCTGCGATGTGCACACTACACCGCGCCACCTGAACTAGTATGCATCATCACCTCCCTCCCTCCGTGGCTCCTTCTACTCTCCCTCCCTCCTTCTCCTCCTCCTCCTCCCTCCCTCCCTTCTCACCTCCTCCCTCCCCCTCTCCTCCCTCCTTCTACCTCCTCCCTCCCCTCCCTACCTCCTCCCTCCTCCCCTTCTACCTCCTCCCTCCCTCCTTCACCTCCTCCTCCCTCCCCTCCTTCCACCTCCTCCCCCTCCCTTCTCTCCTCCCTCCCTCCTACCTCCTCCTCCCCTACCTCCTTCTCCCCTCCTCCCTCCCCCTCCTTCTCCTCCCTCCCTCCCTCCTTCTACCTCCTCCCCTCCTTCTACCTCCTCCCTCCTTCTACCTCCTCCCCTCCCTCCTACCTCCTCCCTCCTCCCTCCTTCTACCTCCTCCCCCTCCCTCCTTCCCTACCCTCCCTCCCTCCCCTCCTTCTACTCCTCCCTCCTCCCTCCCTCCCCTCCCTCTTCCCTACCCCCTCATCCTTACATCTCCCTCACTTTCTTCCAGCTCTTTCTCCTACCACCTTCTTCACTTCTTTCTTCTCTCTCCCTTCCTTCCTTCTTTCTTTCTCTCCTCCCTTCATATTCTCTCCTGTCATTCCTTCCTCCTCCCTCCTCCCCAGGTCCTCCTCCTCCTCCTCCCGAGGTCTTCCTCCTCCTCCTCCTCCCAGGGTCTTCCTCCTCCTCCTCCTCCCCGGGGTCTCCTCTCCTCCCTCCCTCCTCCCCTCCCGGGGTCCCTCCTCCTCCTCCCCTCCCCAGTTCCTCCCTCTCCCCCTCCCCCAGGTCTTCCCCCTCCTCCTCCTCCCAGGGTCCTCCTCCTCCTCCTCCTCCCAGGGTCCTCCTCTCTCCTCTCCCAGGTCCTCCTCCCCTCCCTCCTCCTCCTCCCCAGGGTCCTCCTCCTCCTCCTCCTCCTCCCCAGGTCTTCCTCCTCCTCCTCCTCCTCCTCCTCCTCCTCCTCCCCAGGGTCCTCCTCCTCCTCCTCCTCCCAGGGGTCCTCCTCCTCCCCTCCTCCCTCCCCTCCCCAGGGTCCTCCTCCTCCTCCTCCCCTCCTCCCCAGGGTCCTCCTCCTCCTCCTCCTCCCAGGTCCTCTCCTCCTCCTCTCCTCCTCCCCAGGTCCTCCTCCTCCTCCTCCTCCTCCCGGGTCTCCTCCTCCTCCTCCTCCTCCCAGGTCCTCCTCCTCCTCCTCCTCTCCCCTCCTCCCCAGGTCCTCCTCCCTCCCTCTCCCCTCCTCCCAGTCCTCCTCCTCCTCCTCCTCCTCCCCAGGTCTCCTCTCCTCCTCCCTCCCCTCCCAGTCCCTCCCTCCTCCCTCTCCCCGTCCTCCTCCTCCTCCTCCTCTCCTCCCAGGTCTCCCTCCTCTCCCTCCCCAGTCCCCTCCTCCCCTCCTCTCCCGGTCTCCTCCTCCTCCTCCTCCTCCCAGGTCCTCCTCCCCTCCTCCCCAGGGTCCTCCTCCTCCCCTCTCCTCCCAGGGTCCTCCTCCTCCTCCTCCTCCTCCCAGGGTCCTCCTCCTCCTCCTCCTCCTCCCAGGGTCTCCTCCTCCTCCTCCTCCTCCTCCCCAGGGTCTCCTCCTCCTCCTCCTCCTCCTCCTCCTCCTCCTCCTCCCAGGGTCCTCCTCCTCCTCCTCCTCCTCCCCAGGTCCTCCTCCTCCTCCTCCTCCCCTCTCCCAGGTCCTCCTCCTCCTCCTCCTCCCCTCCTCCCCAGGTCCTCCCTCCTCCTCCTCCTCCTCCCCGGGTCCTCCCTCCTCCTCCTCCTCTCCTCCCCTCCCCAGGTCCTCCTCCTCCCTCCTCCCCTCTCCCCGGTCCTCCTCCTCCTCCTCCTCCTCCTCCCAGGTCCTCCTCCTCCTCCTCCTCCCAGGTCCTCCTCTCCTCCCCTCCTCTCCCAGGGTCCCTCTCTCCTCCTCCTCCTCTCCCCGGGTCTCTCCTCCTCCCTCCTCCTCCTCCTCCCGGGTCCTCCTCCTCCTCTCCCAGGTCTTCCTCCTCCTCCCTCCTCCCCAGGTCTTCCTCCTCCTCTCCCCTCCTCCCAGGGTCCTCCTCCTCCTCCTCCTCCCCAGGGTCCTCCTCCTCCTCCTCCCAGGGTCTCCTCCTCCTCTCCTCTCCCAGGGCCTCCCTCCTCCTCCTCCTCCTCCTCCTCCTCCTCCTCCTCCTCCTCCCAGGGCTTCCTCCTCCTCCTCTCCCAGGGTCCCTCCTCCTCCTCCTCCTCCTCCCAGGGCCTCCTCCTCCTCTCCTCCTCCCAGGGTCCCTCTCCTCTCCTCCTCCTCCTCCTCCCGAGTCTCCTCCTCTCCTCCTCCCCTCCCTCCCGTCCCTCCTCCTCCTCCTCCTCCTCCTCCCAGGGTCTCCTCCTCCTCCTCCTCTCCCAGGTCCTCCTCCTCCTCCTCCTCCCCAAGGTCTCTCCTCCTCCTCCTCCTCCCCGGGTCCTCCTCTCCTCCTCTCCTCCTCCCAGGTCCCCTCCTCCTCCTCCTCCTCCTCCCAGGGTCCTCCTCCCCTCCTCCTCCTCCCCTCCTCCCAGGGTCCTCCTCCTCCTCCCTCCCTCCCTCTCCCAGAGTCCTCCTCCTCCTCCTCCTCTCCCAGGTCCTCCTCCTCCTCCTCCTCTCCCCAGGGTCCTCTCCCCAGGTCTCCTCCTCCTCCCAGGGTCCTCCTCCTCCTCCTCCTCCCTCTCCTCCTCCCCTCCTCCCAGGGCTCCTCCTCCTCCTCCTCCTCCTCCCCAGGGTCCTCCTCCTCCTCCTCCTCCTCCTCCCCAGGGTCTCCTCCTCCTCTCCTCCTCCTCCTCCCCAGGTCCTCCTCTCCTCCTCCCTCCTCCCGGGTCCTCCTCCTCCTCCCCTCCCAAGGTCCTCCCTCCTCCTCCTCTCCCAGGTCCTCCTCCTCCTCCCTCCTCCTCCCGGGGTCCTCCTCCCCTCCCTCCTCCCCTCCTCCCAGGTCTCCTCCTCCTCCTCCTCTCTCCTCCTCCCAGGGTCCTCCTCCTCCTCCCCTCCTCTCCCAGGTCCCCTCCTCCTCCTCCTCCTCCTCCCTCCCCGGTCCTCCCTCCTCCTCCTCCTCCTCCCAGGGTCCTCCTCCTCCTCCTCCTCCTCCTCCCCAGGGTCCTCCCCTCCTCCCAGGGTCCTCCTCCTCCTCCTCCTCCTCCTCTCCTCCTCCTCCTCCTCCCAAGGGAGTCTTCCTCCTCCCTCCTCCTCCTCTCCCAGGGGTCCTCCTCCTCCTCCTCCCCAAGTCTTCCTCCTCCTCTCTCCTCCCAGTCTTCCTCCTCCTCCTCCTCCCGAGGTCCTCCTCCTCCCTCCCCTCCTCCCCGGGGTACTCCTCCTCCCCTCCTCCCCGGGTCCTCCTCCTCCTCCTCCTCCTCCCAGGGTCTCCTCCTCCCTCCCAGGTCCTCCTCCTCCTCTCCTCCTCCTCCTCCTCCTCCTCTCCTCCCAGGTCTTCCTCCTCCTCCCTCTCCTCCCAGGCTTCCTCCTCCTCCTCTCCCAAGGTCCTCCTCCTCCTCCTCCCTCCTCCCAGGGTCCTCCTCCTCCCTCCCCTCCCCTCTCCCAGGCCTCCTCCTCCTCCCAAGGTCCTCCTCCCTCCCCTCCTCCCCTCCTCCCAGGGTCCCTCTCCTCCTCCTCTCCCCTCCTCCCAGGGTCCTCCCCTCCTCCTCCTCCCCTCCTCCCAGTCTCCCTCCTCCTCCTCCCTCTCCCGAGGTCTTCCTCCTCCTCCTCCCCTCCCCTCCCGTCCTCCTCCTCCCAGGGGTCCTCCTCCTCCTCCTCCCCTCCTCCCAGGTCCTCCCCTCCTCCCCCCTCCCCTCCTCCTCCTCCCCAGTCCTCCTCCTCCCCTCCTCCCCCTCCCCACGTGTAACCACCCCCTGTGTCCTCCCTCCCCACGTGTATCCTCCCCATGTGTCCTCCCCTCCCACGTGTGTATCCTCTCCTGTGTCCTCCTCCACGTGCAAACTCTCTCCCTGTGTCCCTCCCTCCCCTACGTGTATCCCCCTCTCCCCTGTGTCCCCTCCCCTCCCCACGTGTATCCCTCTCCTGTGTCCCTCCCTCCCACGTGTATCCTCCTCCTGTGTCCCTCCTCCCCACGTGCATCCTCTCCTGTGTCCTCCCTCCCCACGTGTATCCCTCCTGTGTCCCTCCCTCCTACGTGTATCCTCTCCTGCAACCTCCCTCCCACGTGTATCCCCTTCCCTGTGTCCTTCCTCCCCACGTGTGTCCTCCCCTGTGTCCCTCCCTCCCCATGTGTGCATCATCCCTCTCCCAGGTCCTCCTTCCCACGCAGACCTCCCCTTGTGTCCCCCTCCCATGTGTATCCTCTCCCCTGTGTCCTCCCTCCCCACATCCTCCCCTTTGTAACTCCCCTCCCTCTTACGTGCATCCCTCCTGTGTCCCTCCTCCCACGTGTGCATCTTCCTGTGTCCTCCCTCCCACGTGTATCCCTCCCCTGTGTCCTCCCTCCCCACATGCATCCTCCCCAGTCCCTCCCCTCCCACCCATGTATCCTCCCTGCCCTCCTCCCTCCCACTGTATCCTCCCCAATGTCCACCTCCCTACTTGTGTATCCTCTCCCCTGTGTCCCTCCCTCCCACGTGTATCCCCTCCCCAGTTCCTCCCCCCCACTGCATCCTCTCCTGTGTCCTCCCTCCCACGTCCATCCCCCCAGGTCCTCCCTCCCACTTGTGTATCCCACTCCCATGTCCTCCCTCCCACATGCATCCTCCCCCAGACCTCCCCTCCCACGTGTACCCCCTCCTGTGTCCCTCCCCCTCCCACGTGATCCCCCCTGTGTCCTCCCTCCCCACGTGCATCCCTCCCAAGGTCCTCCCTCCCCACGTGCATCCTCCTATGCTCCTCCCATCCCCATCACCCTCCAGGTCCTCCTCCCACATGTATCCTCCCATGTCCCTCCTCCCACGATCCTCCTCCTCCCATCCCCACGATCCTCTCCCACATCCCTCCCTCCCATGTGCATCCCTCTCATGTCTCCTCCTCCCACTATCCTCCTTAGTTTCCTCCCTCCCCAAGTACCCTCCCACCTCCTCCCTCCCCACCCATCCTCCCCAGGTCCTCCCTCCCACGGTATCCCTCCCAGTCCCTCCTCCCACATCCCTCCCTGCCTCCCACCCCACGTGCATCCCTCCCATGTCTCCTCCTCCCCTCCCACCTGCATCCCTCCAGGTCCCTCCCTCCCACTGCATCCACCCAGTGTCCCCTCCCTCCCACATGTATCCCTCTCCCATGTCCACCTTCCCACGTGCATCCTCCCCTGTCTCCTCCCTCCCATGTATCCTCCCTATATCCCCCTCCCTCCCCACGATCCTCCCTGTGTCCCTCCCTCACAGTGCATCCTCCCCTAGGTCCCCCCCTCCCCACAGATCCTCCCCAGGTCCCTCCCTCCCACCTCCAACCTCCCTCTTCCCTCCTCCCACGTCATCCTCCCATGAGTCCCTCCCCTCCTACCTGAGCATCCTCCCCCAGGTCCTCCCACCACCTCCACAGATCCTCCCCCTCCCCACGGCATCCCCTCCCATGTCCCTCCCCACAGGCATCCCTCCCAGCCCTCCCTCCCCACGTCATCCTCCCAGTCCCTCCCTCCCAGTGTATCCCTCTCCCTGTGTCCTCCTTCCCACGTGCATCCTCCCAGTGTCCTCCCCCACGGCATCCCTCCTGTGTCCTCCCTCCCATGTATCCTCCCTGTGTCCTCCCCCTCCCATGTGTATCCCTCTCCCAGGTCCACCTTCCCACAGTGAATCCTCCCCCTGTGTCCCCCCCTCCCACGTGATCCCTCTCCCCTGTGTCCCTCCCCCCACTGCAGGTCTCCCTCCCCCAGTCCTCCTCCCACGTATCCTCCCCATGTCCCTCCCTCCCTGTGCATCCTCTCCTGTGTCCCTCCCTCCATGTGCATCCCCTCCCCAGTCCCCTCCCCTCCCACGTGTATCCTCCCATGTGTCCTCCCTCCCTCCCCACGTGCATCCTCTCCCAGGTCCTCCTTCCCACTGATCCTCTCCCCAGGTCCTCCTGTGTATCCTCTCCCACAGTCCCCCTCCCTCCCCACATGTACCTCCCCTGTGTCCTCCCCTCCCACGTGTATCCTCCCTCAGGTCCTCCCTCCCACGGTATCCCTCTCCTGTGTCCTCCTTCCCCATGGTCATCCTGTGTCCCCTCCCTCCCACTGTGCATCCCTTCCCCAGGTCCTCCCTCCCCACGTATCCCTCCCTGTCCTCCCTCCCACGTGCATCCTCCCTGTGTCCCTCCCTCCCCATGCATCCTCTCCCCAGTGTCCTCCCCATGCATCCTCTCCCAGGCCCTCCCTCCCCACGTGTATCCCTCCGTGTCCTCCCTCCCACGTGCATCCTCCCCTGTCCTCCTCCATGTGCATCCTCCCTAGTCCTCCCTCCCCACGTGTATCCTCTCCCCAGGTCCTCCCTCCACTGATCCTCCCCCTGGTCCTCCTCCCACTGTATCCCCTCCCCAGTGTCCTCCCCTCCTCACGTCCATCCTCTCCGGTCCTCCCTCCCACTGATCCTCCCCTGTGTCCTCCCTCCCACGTGCATCCTCCCCCCCAGGTCCCTCCCTCCCCACTGCATCCCCCTCCTGTGCCTCCCTCCCCATGTATCCCTCCCCAGGCTCCTCCTCCCACTGTATCCCTCCCTGTGTCCTCCCCTCCCCACGGATCCTCCCCAGGTCCTCCCTCCCCACGCATCCTCCCCAGCAACCTCCTCCCACGTGTATCCTCCCCAGGTCCCTCCCCCTCCCACTGCATCCTCTCCTGTGTCCTCCCTCCCACGGGGCCATCCCCTCCCCAGTGTCCCCTCCTCCCCACGTCCATCCCCCAGTGTCCTCCCTCCCACGTGCATCCTCCCCAGGTCCTCCCCTCCCATGTATCCTCCTCCCCTGTGTCCTCCCTCCATGTGTATCCCTCCCTTGGTCCTTCCCTCCCACGTGTATCCCTCCCCAGGTCCTCCTCCCCACGTCCTATCCTCCTCCCCAGTGTCCCTCCCTCCCAGTGCATCCCCTCCCCCTGTGTCCCTCCCCCTCCCCAGGCATCCTCCCGTGTCCCTCCCTCCCACCATCCTCCCAGGTCCTCCTCCCACTGCATCCTCCCCAGGTCCTCCCTCCCCACGTGTATCCTCCTGGTCCTCCCTCCCACTGATCCTCCCCAGGTCCCTCCCTCCCACTGATCCTCCCCAGGTCCCTCCCTCCCCACGTGTATCCTCCCCAGTCCTCCCTCCCATGTATCCTCCTTGTGTCCCTCCCTCCCATGGGTCCTCCCATGTCCTCCCTCCCACGTGTATCCCTCCCCTGTGTCCCTCCCCCTCCATCCATCCCCCAGGCCCTCCCACGTCATCCTCTCCCAGGTCCCTCCTCCCCACGTGTATCCTCCCCCTGTGTCCTCCCCTCCCACGTGTATCCTCCCCTGGTCCTCCCCCTCCCCACGTGCATCCTCCCCAGGTCCTCCCTCCCACGCAGGTATCCTCCCCTGTGTCCTCCCCCTCCCCACGTGATCCCTCCCCCTGCACTCCTCCCCACGTGTCCATCCCTCCCCCAGTCCTCCCTCCCACGTGCATCCCTCCCCCAGGCCCTCCCACGATCCTCCCCAGGTCCTCCCCTCTCCCACTGTGTATCCTCCCCCAGGTCCTCCCTCCCCACGTGTATCCCTCCCCAGGTCCTCCCTCCCACGTGTATCCTCCCCCTGTGTCCCTCCCTCCCCACGTGTATCCTCCCTGTGTCCTCCCTCCCCACGTGTATCCTCCCCCAGGTCCCCCTCCCCACGTGCATCCTCCCCTGTGTCCTCCCTCCCCACGTGTATCCCTCCCCCAGGTCCCTCCCCCTCCCACGTGCATCCCTCCCCAGTGTCCCTCCCTCCCACTGCATCCCCCCAGGTCCTCCCTCCCCACGTGCATCCTCCCTTGTGTCCTCCCTCCCACGGTGATCCTCCTCCCCTGTGTCCCTCCTCCCACGTGATCCTCCCTGTGTCCCTCCCTCCCACGTGTATCCCCTCCCCTGTGTCCTCCCTCCCACTGTATCCTCCTGTGTCCTCCCTCCCATGTGTATCCCCTCCCCAGGGTCCTCCCCTCCCCACAGATCCTCCCCAGGTCCTCCCCCTCCCACGTCATCCCCTCCCTGTGTCCTCCCTCCCACGTGTATCCTCCCCAGGTCCTCCCTCCACGGTATCCTCCCCAGTGTCCCTCCCTCCCCAGGGTGTATCCTCCTAGTGTCCCTCCCTCCCCATGTGCATCCTCCCCTGTGTCCTCCTCCCCCTCCCCACTGTCATCCCTCCCCTGTCCTCCCTCCCATGTATCCTCCCCAGTCCTCCCTCCCACGGATCCTCCCTGTGTCCCTCCTCCCCAGTGCATCCTCCCATGTCCTCCCTCCCACGTGTATCCCTCCTGTGTCCTCCCTCCCCACGTGTATCCTCCCCTGTGTCCTCCCTCCCCACATGCATCCCTCCCCAGTGTCCTCCCCCACGTGCATCCCTCCCCCAGTGTCCCCTCCCTCCCCACGATCCCCTCTCCCCTGTGTCCCTCCTCCCCACGTGTATCCCTCCCCAGTGTCCTCCCCCTCCCACGTCCATCCCATGTCCTCCCACGTGATCCTCTCCCGTGTCCTCCTCCCATGTATCCCCTCCCCGAGGTCCCTCCCTCCCCACGTATCCCTCCCAGTGTCCTCCCTCCCACGTGTATCCCTCCCCTCAGGCATCCCTCCCTCCCACGTGTATCCTCCCCTGTGTCCCTCCCTCCCATGTGTATCCTCCTGTGTTCCCTTCCTACGATCCTCCCATGTGTCCTCCCTCCTCCTGCATCTCCCCTCCCCAGGTCCTCCCTCCCATGTATCCTCCCTAGTGTCCTCCCCTCCCACGTGCATCCTCCCCCAGGCCCTCCCTCCCACATCCTCCCCAGTGTCCTCCCTCCCCACGTGCATCCCCTCCCAGGTCCTCCTCCCCACGTGCATCCCTCCCGTGTCCTTCCCACGTGCATCCCTCTCCTGTGTCCTCCCTCCCCACGTGCATCCTCCCCAGGTCCTCCCTCCCCACTGTATCCTCTCCTGTCCCTCCCTCCCACTGTATCCCCTCTCCTGTTCCTCCCTCCCACGTGTATCCTCCCATGTGTCCTCCTCCCCTCCCACGTGTATCCCCCTCCCCTGTGTCCTCTCCCCCCCTCCCACGTGCATCCTCCCCTGTGTCCTCCCTCCCACAGTGCATCCCTCCCCCAGAGACCCTCCTCCCCCTCCCCACGTGCATCCCTCCCCCTGTGTCCCCCTCCCCTCCCATGTGCATCCTCTCCCCAGACCTCCCTCCCACGTGTCATCCCTCCTCCCCCTGTGTCCCTCCCCCTCCCACGTATCCTCCCCTGTGCCCTCCCTCCCACGTGCATCCCTCCCCAGGTCCCTCCCTCCCACGTGCATCCTCCCCCTGTGTCCCTCCCCCCCCCCACGCGTATCCCTCCCCTGTGTCCTCCCCCTCCTACGTGCATCCTCCCTCTGTCCTCCCTCCCACGTGTATCCTCCCCTGTGTCCTCCCCCCCCCACGTGTATCCTCTCCTGTGTCCCTCCCTCCCACTGTGTATCCCTCCTCCCCTGTGTCCTCCCCTCCCCACGTGTATCCTCCCCTGTGTCCTCCCTCCCAAGTGTATCCTCCCCAGGTCCTCCCTCCCACGTTATATCTACAGTAGTTACCGAAGTTCTTGTTGAATATTGTTCATAGCTGGACAGTTCAACCACACACGGAGTAATTGATCAGTGAAAGAATAAAACGTACCTAAGTTATTATATATTATTTTGTTTCCAAAGACAACAAAGGTGATGCCTAATAAAGAACACTTTTCAATTCTGGTCTTTTATCACGGGAGCCTTAACTCTTTGTTGTGACTCCTGTACTGCCTCGTGGACCTGCTAGTGAGGGATACAACTACACGTCTATAACAAAACCATCGTAATTGTGTTTTTCTTAACTCAACTACATCATTCTCACAACCGATATATAAATGTGATTTGGCCAAGAATCACTTAGTCTGTATTATGCAAGAAATCAGTAGGAGCTATGTATTTATTAAAAAAATATTAATTGATGTTAATGTGAGTATTGATACATATGAGTTATTGTTTGATGGCATGAGTCACTAATAATTGTATGGTGTGTTGTTGCTGCTGGGTCAGCCTACTGGTGTGGGAGTTGTGTTTGATCATGAGAGCATTTGTACTGGCTGTAATGACGACTCGGGATTCTAGGATCATCCTCTTCCCGACCTGGGCTGCTCCCACGGAGTTCCCAGACAGAGATGCACACAGCACCATGGCTCCGGGTAAGAGCGATACGTTGCGTGGGGTGATGACTTTCCTCTGTTACTGCTTTATTCTTCTGCTGAATAGAAATATTATAACCAAACCAAATTACAGGTGTTAGTAGGCAGGTTGGTGATGTGCCGGGTGTCGTCGGCCTGTCGTCGCTGGTGTCTCACCACCGTCCATGTGGGATACTCCCACCCTAGACACCTTTCGAGGATATAGTAGGTCACGTGGCTGGACGTGAGCTCAATGTTGCTTGTACGGATAAGCGCCTACTGACTTTTTCACGGAGGGCAGCCTGCTGCAGGTTGTGGTATGACAACATGGAGGTGAGGCGCCACCCACTACTTCATCTACTCACTTTTTTAAGACCAGTTGTGTTTCCAAGAAATTATTATTATTAGGCCAGATTTCTGTGTTATTTATGCATGTCTCCGTTTTCTGGAGACTAATTGATCAAACAAAATGTTTTTAACTTTAAGCATTAAATCAGTCTCTCTCTCTCTGCTCGATTTTTAAGACTATTAGGAAATAAAACCAGATAGATTTTTTCCTTCTATCCAGAAATTTATAAACAATCTTAACATTCCGGTAAGAGTTTGTTCAGATAAACTATCATCAGTGTCGTGCTCACTGCAGTTTTTGCTATGACTCTTAAACAATGTACAGTCAGTCAAGAGTTAAAAGTTGGTGTGAAGTTGTGCCTGACCTCAAATGAGATAAAACAGTACACCTGCACCAGACGACAGGCATGGTATGTATGTTCAAAGACTCATTCCTGTGACACATTTTTCACTGTTTCACACCAACTTTGATCTCTGACTGTACTGTACAAACACCCACCGGCATTGAAATTCTTTTTGACATTTGTAACAAACCAGGACTATTGTCTCACCCACTTGACAAGGATAGGCCCCTACCTGCCACAGATAGTCGAGTTGGAGGAGGACTGGACTGGCAGCAGAGGCGGCCACTCCTTCATCAACTGGAAGAGCATGGTGACGCTCAGCAGCCCGTCACACAGACTGTCGCGGGCCAACACCCCCTTCCATCTGAGCTGACTGAGTACTATTACCTCATCGGTTGCTACAGAAGCTGGGGCTTCAGGTACCACCAAATTTGATAATACTAACATGAAAACAAACGTCTAGTACCCAACAACATACTATTTGAGGAACCTGTTTTTTATCGTTGAAAGACTGTTTTCCGCTGGAGGGTCGATGGTGCAGTGGTGTTCGGGTTCCAGAATTGATCCTACGATCTTTCACTTGCATCAAGTCCCACTCCCACTAAGCACTTCACAGAGGGTAGCACCCCACACTACAGCACCCCACACAGTGGCATCCCACACACCCACACCTCACTTGGCACTCACACCTGCACAGTGGCAGCACCTCACACTATAGTGGCAGCACCTCACACTATTATAGTGGCAGCACCTGCCACTAAGTATTATAGCAGCACTTCACACTGCACATAGTGGCAGCACTGCACTCATTATAGTGGCAGCACCTCACACTAAGTATTATAGTGGCAGTACTCCAAACTAAGTATTATAGTGGCAGCACCCCACACTACAGTGGCAGCACCCACACTACAGTGGCAGCACCCCACACTATTATAGTGGCAGCACCCCACACAGTGGCAGCACCCCACACTAAGTGGCAGCACCTCACACTAATGTATTACAGTGGCAGCACCCCACACCATATTATATGGCAGCATCCCCACACACTACTGCAGCACCTCACACTATAGGCACCTCACTATAGTGGCAGCACCTCACACTAAGTACAGTGCAGCACCACACTATAGTGGCAGCACTCCACACTACAGTGGCAGTACCTCACACAGTGGCAGCACCCCACACTATATTATAGTGGCAGCACCCCACACTATATTATAGTGGCAGCACCCCACACTATAGTGGCAGCACCTCACACTCACACAGTGGCAGCACTCTCACACCACAGGCACCTCACTCAAGTGGCACCTCACACCTGCAGCACCCCACACAGTGGCACTCACACAGTGCACTTGCACAGTAGTGGCAGCACTCACTAAGTATTATAGTGGCAGCACTTCACACTATAGTGGCAGCACCCCACACTATTATAGTGGCAGCACTTCACACTATATTATAGTGGCAGCACCCACTATATTATAGTGGCAGCACCCCACTAAGTATTATAGTGGCAGCACCTCACTATATTATAGTGGCAGCCAGCACACAGTGGCACTTCACACCATATTATAAGTAACTTCACACCAAGTATTATAGTAACTGCACCTTATAGTGGCAGCACCACACTAAGTATAGTGGCAGCACACACTCAGTGGCAGCACTCACACTACAGCACCACACTACAGTGGCAGCACCTCACACTCATAGTGGCAGCACACTGGCACAGTGGCACCTCACACTACAGTGGCAGCACCTCACACTATAGTGGCACTCACACTAAGTGCAGCACCACACTCATATAGTGGCAGCACCTCACACTAAATATTACAGTGGCAGCACCACACTCATATTATAGTGGCACTTCACTAAGTATTATAGTGGCAGCACCCCACACTAAGTATTACAGTGGCAGCACCACACTGTTATTATAGTGGCAGCACTT
The DNA here is from genome assembly GCF_018991925.1 of Homarus americanus. Taxonomy (NCBI): domain Eukaryota; kingdom Metazoa; phylum Arthropoda; class Malacostraca; order Decapoda; family Nephropidae; genus Homarus; species Homarus americanus. Next base: position 34,131 of record NW_024720248.1, read on the forward strand.
CACACTAAGTATTACAGCACCTCACACTCACAGTGGCAGCACCCACACTACAGTGGCACTCACACTACAGCACTCACACTATAGTGGCAGCACACACTTGGCATAGTGGCAGCACTTCACACATAGTGGCAGCACACACTATAGTGGCACTTCACATATTATAGTGGCAGCACCTCACACTAAGTATTACAGTGGCAGCACCCCACACCATATTATAGTGGCAGCACCCCACACTAAGTATTATAGTGGCAGCACCTCACACTAAGTATTATAGTGGCAGCACCCACACTAAGCATTATAGTGCAGCACTCCCACACTGCTATATTATAGTGGCACCACCCCACACTAAGAGCAATATGTAACTGAACGAAGCATGA